>NW_010234981.1:0-57019 GCF_000690775.1 Eurypyga helias
ACGGTGTGCGGGTGGCGATGCACCGCACATGGAAACGTGGGACACCCGGAGCCAGCCCGGCAGGTACCTGCCCCGAGGGCTGAGGCGAAGGATACCGGCATTGCTCCCGTCCCTTAGAATCACGGAGTCATTCAGGTTGGAAAAGACCTTTAGGATCATCAAGTCCAACCGTTACCCCAGCACTGCCAAGTCTGTCACTAAACGTGTCCCTAAGCACCTCATCTACATGCCCTTTAAACATCTCCAGGGATGGTGACACCACCACCCCCCTGGGCAGCCCATTCCAAAGCCTGACAACCCATTCAGCGAAGAAATTTTCCCTAATATCCAATCTAAATCTCCCCTGGCACACCTTGACGCCATTTCCTTTTTTCTTGTCACTTGGGAGAAGAGACCAACCCCCACCTCTCTGCACCCTCCTTTCAGGGAGCTGTAGGGAGCGATCAGGGCTCCCCTGAGCCTCCTCTTCTCCAGGCTGAACACCCCCAGCTCCCTCAGCTGCTCCTCACAGGACTTGTGCTCCAGACCCTTCCCCAGCTCCATTCCCTTCTCTGGACACGCTCCAGCATCCCTATGTCCTTCTCGCAGTGAGGGGCTCAAAACTGAACACAGGATTCGAGGTGCAGCCTCACCAGTGCCCAGTCCAGGGGGACAATCACTGCCCTAGTCCTGCTGGCCATGCTATTTCTCATACAAGCCAGGATGCCATCGGCCTTGATTCCTCCTCTCCCACCTCACCAGGACAACTCGCACCGTCCCCATGTCCCTGCTTCTCCCTGGTGCCCAAGGCCACATGTCCCCCACTACCAGCAACTAGAGGGGAGCAGTGGCACAAGCTGGAGCACAGCACAGCCCTCACTCCCCTTGCCTCCCCTACCAGGCATGGCAGCACCCCCCATGCAAGTCTTTTCCCTGAGCCCACATCCACTGCACACGTTCACGGTCCCCAAACCATGCCCATGCTGCGCTGCCACCCGGGATGATGGCCAGCAGCACAGCCATGTCGGGGTGGCCTGTGTCACCCTCGCAAACCCCTAACTGGCTGCAAATCTATCCTAGATGCAAAGTACATATAGAACAGAGCAGAATAGAATAGAATAGAATAGAATAGAATAGAATAGAATAGAATAGAATAGAATAGAATAGAATAGAATAGAATAGAATAGAATAGAATAGAATAGAATAGAATAGAATAGAATAGAATAGAATAGAATAGAATAGAATAGAATAGAATAGAATAGAATAGAATAGAATAGAATAGAATAGAATAGAATAGAATAGAATAGAATAGAATAGAATAGAATAGAATAGAATAGAATAGAATAGAATAGAATAGAATAGAATAGAATAGAATAGAATAGAATAGAATAGAATAGAATAGAATAGAATAGAATAGAATAGACCATTTCAGTTGGAAAAGACCTACAATGATCACCTGGTCCAACTGCCTGACCAGTTCAGGGCTGACCAAAAGTTAACCCATGTTATTAAGGGCAATAGCCAACTGCCTCTTCAACACTGACCAGCTAGGGGACACTGACCACCTCTCTAGGAAGCCTGTTCCAGTGTTTGATCACCCTCTCAGTAAAGAAATGCTTCCTGATGTCCAGCCTAAACCTCCCCTCATGCAGCTTTGGACCGTTCCCACATGTCCTACCACTGGATCCCAGGGAGAACAGACCAGCACCTCCCCCTCCACTTCCCCTCCTCAGGAAGCTGTAGAGAGCAGCAAGGTCACCCCTCAGCCTCCTTTTCCTCCAAACTAGACAAACCTGGCCAAATTAACCCGTCCTGAGCTCCCAGCCCACTAGAAAATACGTTTGTCTCTCTCTTGAGGCAGGGTTATTTTGGCCTGGGGGCAGTGATCTGCACAGCAGACCTACTTGCAGCCAGAGCCATAATAATGCATGCGCCCTGGCAACAACTCTGCTATACAGCATTAGTCTGGGCTCCTTGAAACAGAAACACTTGTCTGGGTTTTAGCTCTAAATGCAAGTGGGAACCACTATAAGGAAGTCGTATGTGGGCCCTCTGGCTTGGGGCTAGGTTCTGCTCCCTTTCAAGTCAGTAAAAGGTTTTGCCATTGACTTCACTGGCTGGAAGGATTAGTGGTTGTTTGGTTTTGGTTTGGGTTTTTTTTTTACATCATCAGACATTCATTGCACTGTCCCATGAGAGCTGGTTGAATTATCTGTTGTGAATAATTTATCCAGTGAATTTAGTCTTTTTTCTGTTCATGTATAAAAGGTGCCATTTGCATTCACAATTACAGGCGTTCAATAAGAGCAATATGGGCACATCATTCAGCTCACGGGTCTCTCCTGCCTTGTGCAAGAGACGGAGGAAAGGACAGGTGAGACAGAAGCCAAGATTTCGGCTGGAGGAGGCGGACTGAGTTACATTTTACAGTGTGCACTTCATAAACATGCCCAGCACCTAGAAGCCATGGAGACAGGGGGTCAGACCAGAACCCTGGCCCACAGGCATAAGTTGCTCACCTTGACTGTGCCTCCATCCGTTGTGCCATGTCCTGAGTTCCACCACTACTTGGCAACATTTCTACTTTCCAGACAGATGAAAGAAACTTGATAAAAGACAGAAAATACCAAATGTTCTTACACAAATGCAAATACACAGAGCCAGCCATCCTTTGGAAATTTGGAAGAACAAAATCTGGTTACGTATCTTGGGAAAAAGTGGGCAAAAATGCTAATAAGTAAGACTTGGCTGCATGGCTGAACTTACAAATTTTTGTACTTTCGTAGTGGTGCTTTGCTACATTTCATCAATCTTTTATATTTCACCAATTCTTCTTACAAGCATTGAGTCCAAAGGAAGGAGATAGACAAAAAAGGCACAGGACAGGTGACTTAATGCTTCACAGATATATGGAACAGGCAAGTTAATTTGCCCTTTTTCTTTTTGTGTGCATATCAGCAGTCATGAAGGAAGGGGTGCGCTTTCATCTTGCTTTTCAGTCAACTTAAAATCCAAGTGTTAATGGAGAAAAGTGACTTGAGGTCAATCTGAAATTACTACTTTAGAAATGTTTTGACAAAATGATTTTTTTTTTCTACACGTTTGGTTTCAATCCTTTGTGCACATTTTAAAATGATTTAAATAACCTTGAAGTACCTCTGCAAATGGATAATCACTCTAAAATGAAAAATTAAAGCACTGAATTTTGAAAGTGACAAATGAAACATTCCCATTCCCTTTTTTTCTTTCTTTAATTTATTATTTTGTTTTAAACTGAAGACATCTATAGATTCCAGCTGAAGGGGATATTGAAAAGGGTCTGTGGAAGAAATGTTTTTGAAGGTGCATTTTTTCCATCTTTAGAATGAATATGAATGAAGAAAAACAGGCAAGAAGCACTATGTAACAAAATTGTTCAGAAAAGGTAATTCAAAAAACATGTAGCATTTATAGGTATACCCTTTTTAATAGAAATTAAGGACTTTGAGGTGAGGGCTATCCTCTCCTTATTCCCCGGGTACCCTGCAGCTTTCATGGGTTGCTTGCTGAGAGTTACAACCCCAGCCTGCTCGTC
This sequence comes from Eurypyga helias, assembly GCF_000690775.1. Taxonomy (NCBI): domain Eukaryota; kingdom Metazoa; phylum Chordata; class Aves; order Eurypygiformes; family Eurypygidae; genus Eurypyga; species Eurypyga helias. The sequence continues at coordinate 3,554 of NW_010234981.1, forward strand.
CAGCTCCCAGCCTTGGCTCCACCACTGACTGGTGCTGTGATCCTCAGGAAGCCGCCGCTTTCCTTCATTTCAGCCAAGGGTGCGTCTTCCAGTGACCCAAAGGTATCACAGCCCTGTTCCAGCCTCCATCCTGCAGTGCCGGAGCCACTTGGGTACCACTGCCGCTGGAGCCATGCTCAGAGTGGCAGCGGTGTAATTACAAAACAGCAGACAGAGCCTCACCCGGCTTTCCCCTCGAGTTTGCACCAGCCAGACCCTCTCACTTCCCCCCTAGAAGTGCAGAATATGGCACAGGAGGAATATTGAATGAAAATCCTATGATTCTCTGAGAATGAATTAGCAACGGGAGCGGCAGCTAGCAGAGCATCTTGACCCATGTTTTGGCAGAAGCCTCTGAGTTCCGTGGTGTCTCAAGGTTGCCTCATGTGCTGAACGGGAGCACCGAGCACAGGGTGATGGGACAGAGGTGTCTGAAAAGCTCTGCAGGAATTTTTCACTTCATGCTTCATTTCCAAGCAGCTTCAGTGACTCCAGAGAGTCGGGGGCAGCTCTGTCAACATAGTACCTGTGACATGCTCAGTTTTACCATTTTCTGCCAAAGTTCTTCACCTTTTTTCTACTTCTCTTTTTTTAGTTAGCACTCTCTACAGCTGTTTTTCTACCATCACATATACTACAGTGTATATATATAATTCATGGGCCTCAAAGACGCCACATCAATTTAAAACTAGTAGATCTTCCTAATGATAAGCAGCGAATCTAAATTGCAGAAAGTGAATCGCAAGACTTTGGCTGGCACAATGCCTGCATCTAGACCCAGCCTGGTGAGGGCAGAAAGTCAGCAAGCTTTTCAAAAGCCATACACAATTATCATACCAGGGTCTAGAATTTAGGAACGAGTACAGGGAGGCCCTGTAATAGAGCAATAATAGGTTCACAAGGGAAACAGGCCTACAGCTTGTAAAGTTCCATCAAACACCGCAGTTTCTTCTTACATGGTTAGGTGTGTTACTGCACAGATAAACTCTGCAATGCATTACAGTATCAGGAAACGGAAGAGACACTGCTGGATTACAGAATCGATGGGCTCATTAAGGAAGACATAAGTAATGCCAGATCTCTGCTGATACCTTAAGATCTGCTTAGGGAACCGCTGGGACTAAACAAAGGGAACAGATAAAAACAGCAAAGAAAAATTCAGAAAGAGAAATAGAAGATTAAAGAATCCATCTTATTTTCCATGTGAACCTTTTTGCTGTAACATATTCCAGTGGGAATAGTCTGCTCATACAGGTACAGGGGAAAAGCTTTTGGATTTCTAACATTTGCCACTTGTTTGCATTTGCCTCCCAACAGGTCCTTGTCCTCTAATACTGCGTATTTCCTTCCTCTCCCTCCAGCCCGTGTGGCAGTAGCTAGGACCTCCTTGGGCCACCAGTGTTGTTACACCACTCTCCATTTACCCCAGTCAGATATCCTTTTCTGCAAACCAGACTCTCCCCAGCTGCAGAGGCATAAAGAGCATAAATGTCAGTTCAGCATGTCCAGAGCCTGGCTGACCCTTACTCTCAGGCAGCTCAAACTCGGGAAAAGGTTCTTAAAAGAATCTAAAAAATGTGATATATGGAAGGAAGAATAAAGAGTGACAAGTAGAAGATGAGGGATAAAGTGAGTTTCCTACACTCCATCAGACTGTCATCCCTGCACAGGCTTCATGCTCACCTCCGCCTGGAACTGCCTGGTTAAACACATGAAAAACCGTCTCTGGGAAAACCTGGTATCAGTGCAATGTGCAGATAGCAAAGATCATCCTGACTGGGAGATGTGCAGACCCTGTAAGGTGTATCTCCCATCTCCTGGGACATCATAAGCTGTCATTAATTTGTTTTATTGAACGAAGACCTGCAGTACTGGGAAGTACATGCTGAGCAGAACAAGACCTGTGTCTCCAAATAGAGACCTAGACTCTATTTTCAGAAAATTATGTCTGAACCCCACAAACATACAGAATTGGGAAGTGCTGCAGAGCTGTGCAATTTAAGCAACCAAAATATCCTCTAAATCTCCAAGAAATCACACGAAATGAGAGCTGAGGTACAGATTCTTGAACAGGTGAATGATCCGATCCTTCTGCAGCATGAATGTGGAAGAAAGAAAAAGAGCCACCGACCTTCCATGTGGTCCAGTCTAGCCAAAATGGGGAAAAGTCCCATTTCATGAACCTGGAGGAGTGTGTATTAGACCTGCTAGTGAGGACTTGACAAGGATGAATGCTTTGATAATATCCTTGCAGCAAAGGTCACTTTTGTGTGTGAAAGGAATCCTGCGGCCACTGTGAAGTTTGCTTTTATTACTGTCACTCAGCCCCAGCATCCCTTCCAGGTGCAATTTTATATAAAAATCCTTAGCAAGAAATGGATGTTCAGACTGAGCAAAGCAATCCTGGGGTTTCTGAAATCAAGTAACGAATCTGAGCTGAGAAATAATGAAGTTATAGTTACTTCGTTCAAGATTTTTGTAGGGTTTTGATGCTGTTGAAACAACTTTTCTGAATAAATGGCTTATGTTTTGCTGTTTTAAAGAGCAAAATAGGAAAATTAAAATTAAGCAAAACATGAGTTCAGCCCAAAGGAAAATTATTGAATGTTTTCCAGTTCATCCAACAGACTGAAAAAATCGATTGTCTCTGTACAATCTCTGTCTTATCCAACTGTTCTTCCCAATGAAAAACAAAAGGATTACAGAGAGAAATAAGGAAGCAACTGAGAAACTGAGCAGGGGAAAATATCCCTCATTTGTCTTAAAGCTAAATATGAATTAAAAATTCAGGCAATACATGTAGTCCCCCAAGGGACAGATTTACTTCTAATTAATAAAATGTGCCCTTGCTCTCTGCATTAAAAAAACCCAGCCCTTTAGATTAATCCTGCTGTACCATTGTAGCTAGAACCAGTAAGAATTAACCCAGCCCAATCCCAGATTTACTTGCACTGTAATTACTGGAAATGTGGAGACTCTATTTTCTTCCACCTACTGAACTGAAGAGAGAAATTATTTTATTAAATCCTGTAAATATGTATTTTTTACGTGGAAATACAGCCAGTCACTTTCTTCTTTGGATGTTTGCAATATCCCAGAGATAATGAAAACTTTTTTCTATTTCTAATTGTTGTAGTGTTTTTCTACTTCAAAAATGAATGAAAATAAAAACCTGGCTGTGTAGTCCCAGGAGACCTGACAGACAATGGTACCACAGGAGGGATGTGTCTTGCCCACTTCCTTTAATTAAAAGCCCAAACAACAGCATAAGCAGATTAGGGGGACAGTGGGGAATAGTGGCTCAGAACATGTTTTTCAAACAGATGAGAATGATTTTTGGAGGATGAGAATGAGTTTTGGTGAGATGTAAGCATCCAAAAAACTTTTTATCTCACTGGGGATGCCTGAATTTTTTTCTCATCCTTGTGCTATCTCAGATCTTTCCATTGACTTCAGCAGAAATAGTCCTGATTAGTGTTAGTGGACGTAAAACTCAGAATGTGGCCCTTAATTAGAGATTCAGCCTCCCTAAATAGGATGCCTAGGCAGATGTGATCATACTTGTTGTGCTACCTTTTAATTAAGAAATACTTCTCAAATTCACCATCAAGACTATTTCTAGATTCCATCTGTTCCATCTTGTTCTAGATTCCATCTTGTCCATCAGCAACTGGAGATAATAAAAAAAAAGAGTAAAATTATTTCATTACAATTACTGATAGATATATTACAAATTTAAGTTTAGGAGTATCGCACTTTCCTTCTTTCCCCTCATTTCAATGTGTATAAACAACCAGCACCAGTGCAGAACTTCAGGCGGAGCAGTTGGGTACCAGCACCGTGGTAGCACGTGGAAGCCTTCAGGAAAAGGTGAAAGGACTCGGAGGCCAAATGGGAAGAGAGAGAAGGGAAACCTCAGCACATGTGAAACACGCAGGCTGTGAGGGAATTACTGAAAAGCTTTGGAAGTAAATCTGGGCCTTGGAACAGAGTGGGAGAGGAGAGAAATAATTATGCTGTTCATTATGAAAGTTTCCAAAACTAAAGAGAAAATTCACTGCACGGATTTTTTTTTTTTCAGGAGCCTCAAAACTGCATCAGCTCTTATGTGAGCTGCTCTTAAGCAGAGAGACACTATATATTTTTTAATTGAAACAGGGTGCATCTCAGTAGTCTCCTAAAGGGTTGAATATAAGATGCTACGCAAAATTAGGCCATGCCTTGCAAATCTGTAGGAACCACTGGTTTCCGTCTGTTTCAGACCTAAGGGTAGGTTTTGTCTCCCCATGCTTCAACCAGCTGCAGGGTAAAACGCTACATCTCAGCTGGTTAGCTTAAATCCCCTTTCTCGAATGTGGCAAAAGACAGGTATTCTTAGGGTGCAGTTTGTTTGACCTGTTTTACATGTCAGCTGAAAGATGGATGAGGTAAAAACATGTGAGTCTGCTCAGATCAGCCCCTCTCCAAATGTTTCAGCATTTGTGGATTTTAAGTTATTGGAGAAAGCATTGTTAAACAGAAATAAAACATTTTCCATCATCTCTAATGCAAGCATGTGCTTTGCCGCGTGGATGTGCGTGTGGCAATGCCTGTTGCTTGCACCAAAGAAGCTACTAAGACGGTTGGTTGTTTGCAGGACTGAGACAAAGTTAGAGCATGGGAAAGGCTTGGTGCAGCCTGGATTTTGGTAGACTCAGTCACTCAGACCTGTGAGAGTTTCTGAGGAAATCTGACCCTGCTGCTTCTTTCTAAAAATGATGTCTTGATGCACATCAGTCAACTCGTTAGGTGGAGACAGTCACAGGGATGCTGGCAGCTTGTAGAGAAGCACGCGACTCATTTCCCACACGGCTCCTTCACTGATCCCTTTTTAATATTGGTCTCTGACACCCTGCTCCCACTAATGAGCGTTGTGTGGTATATGCAATCCAAATAACACCAGAGGTTTTTTTCCAAAGGGCTATTTTTGACAAGAGCTGTTGCTCTGGCAGCAGATCGCTCGATCAGTTCAAACTGAATGTCAGCTAAAGGACAGCTTTTCAGTTTTCTCTTTTTCCTTTTTTTTTTTCATCACTAAGAAAAACGAGGCAGTGGGTGTTGATTTATGACAGTTTTACTAAAAAATCTAAAGAGTACAGTTCAGTTTAAGAATAGATTAGTACCAAGAGGAATAATCACTGGGGCTTCCACTCCTGCTCTTCTTGCTCGGACAAAACGGGTTACAGGAGAAACACCATTTGCACAAGAAACATGTAAGAAATGAAGGATTAGGCCCTTTGAGTAGGCTGGTAGGGTACCAAGGATCCAAAGCAAGCATCCTCCAGCCCTTTGGGCTCTTCTCAGTAGAGTTTCCAGGCACAATAGCTGGATTCAGCGTCTACCAAGGACAACTACAAAACTCGTGCCAAGCTCCATGGTGCTGGACTGGGGCCAGGGGCGAGCAAACTGGAAACCAGCAGCACAGGTTTGCCTGGTGTCACCGGCTGGTTGGGGAAAGCCCGTTTCACTTGACTCCTGGCCAAGGTATATTGTCCCCTGCTTCCAGCAAAACCCAATGGGAAAACCATGTGCCAGTTCAAAAGATGTCATATATATCAAACAGGACAGTCAAGATCATCCAGTCCTTTTCATGGAGTTTTTCCATGGAGCTTCACAAAAATAGCCTGACAGGTGGTCGCAGAGCTTTGCCTGAACTCGTGGATTATCAGGCCAGAAGGAAGCATCCTGTGATACTCAGATCTGCAGTCTTGGAAAACATAAGCTGGAGAAAATGACCTGATTTTTTTGAAAAACACGTGCCTATGGCCAGTCTCTCTTTCTCCTTGCTCACTTCATGACACACATGCACACACATATGTACATATCTAAACACACAGGGGTCCCAAAGCATTTTTCTAAGAGAGATTCCTCTCCTTTTCACACTTTGGTCTTACTTAAACGTGCCTAAGAGTTTACTCTCTCTCACAATCACTGCCTATATTAGTTTTTTGAAGTGCAATTGTATCTATGAAATAGTAAAGGGGATAAACCTCACTAACACTTATCTCAGATCAATTGATAATCCCTTGTCAGTCTGATTGCTGTCAAAACCAGGGCAAGCAGAGGCATTTTTCATTCCCACCATTGCAGCTGTTGTCTTTTTCTGTTAGCCCAATTAAGCAAAGCAAAAAGGAGTAGTACCGTATCAGAGCCAGTTTGCCTTGGGATATAAATTGTCGTCTTCTATTTGTCCACAGCCAACACTGCAAGAATAACAGTGATGCCATAAAACTAAACCACTGTGCTGAAAACACAAAGGAACCATTTTTACCCTCCAACTCAACGTGGCATCCAGCCACGATGCCCCATGACAGGCGCCAGCCCTCCCTCAGCCCGGCGGATAGCAGGGCTTTGCACAGCCACCCCGTGTCGCTTGCGGCCAGCCCCGTACCATCAGCACCGGGGGACAGGGCTCAGCCTGAGCCCAGCAGAACCAGACCCCTTCCCTTGCCACACTGGGGCCAAGGGGTTTTGCTGGGTGTTGTCATGAAAGCTGTCTTCCCTCCTCCACCTCTCCTCCATGGTTGGCAGGAGACAGCCCTACACCTTTCAGCTTGGAAAAAAAGAGGGAATCAGTAATTTTCTCTGGCACCGTTAGCCAAAGCCCCCCTGGAAATGAGCCGACACGATTATTGTAGAAGCGTAGCTGACTTCTGGCAATAAATGCCAAAGAAGTGCATCACCCTTGTGGCTTGCTGTCTACATGGCAGGACACCCTGTTGTGTGCTGGATTGTCACATGTAATCTATGCAAATGCCGTCATTAGCTTTAGCAGATGTTTTTTGATCGTGCTGCTTCAAAACTGAAAAGGGATCAGCAGGGATTTTTGGTTTCTTACTTAGATTTTGAGGAACAGAATAAATTGCAACAAGCTCTCGTTAATGTGAACGCACCCTTCCCGGTACATAAGGCTGTGCACCTACTTCCACTCCACGTAAGAACATTTTATTTACCACTTTTCAGTTTCTCAGTCTAAATTTTAACAAAAATCCTCGTACAGCTTTAGGAAGGTGTTTATTGTCCGCCTATGGCACAGGGAGACAAACACATATCTTACTGAGGTATCACAGAGGAGAATCAGTGTCAGCAGCAGATTTAAGTTCTTCATTTCTGGTCTTTGCTACCGGGCAGTGCCCCTCATTACAAAATGCCCTCGTTGCTCTCCTTAGGCTAGTTCTTCTCAGGTAGGTGGCTATGATAGAGAGCAGAGCAGTGGGAAAGGTAGTTTGGATGCAGCCACTGGGTTTGGAGGGTGAGAGGGTTTAATGGCATGAAGGCGGGCCGTTTCGTGCCTGATGTCTCACCACCAGCAGGACCCTGTGCAGAAATCAGACGTAGTCTCGGTGTCCCATACTCGAGCCCTGGTCGGGCCGTGAGAGCTGCGGGGGCACAACCACTGTCTGACCGCAAGAGCTCGCGGTGGGAATTGAGATGGGAGCAGGGACCAAGGCAAGACCGACATCAAAGAGGCAAGAAAGAGGGTGAAGCTGAACTAAGAGGATTTGCTGGGGCCTGTGCCAGGGACCTCCTGGAGCAGCCATATGGCTGCAGGCAGCCTCGACTGCCCCTGTGACCCTGCAAGCGACTTCTTCTCAGCAGCGTGGCAGTGGCCCTGCTGGGGTGGCAGTGGGCTCCCTGCCTGCCTGCCCCACGCTCTGCAGCTGCTCGCCCAGCTCGGCACAGCCTCGGCAGGGTGTGGGGAGAGGGTTTGGGAGCGGCGGATGAGGGGAGAAGGGAGCGGAAGGCTCGAGCAGTCTGGAAGAGCTCTGCACCCCACAGTCCTCCCTCTCAGCGCCCGAGCACAAGCCGTGGCTGGGCTAAGGTAATTAAGTGGGGATCGTGCATCCTGGATGTTTAAATCTGAATCTGTTTAATTGAGTTTTAATTAAAGCTGCTTTGAATCAGCTTAAATCTGTGCTCCTTCAGTTCTCTGGGAAGATTTTAACTGCAGAGGTAGGATGCTATCTCACAGAGGCAGGACAGTTTGAGCTGGTTGTTAAGTGCATGTGAAAACCTAAATATGCTGACCCAAATGCAGCTCTTGAAAAGGGCGCTATTCAGTGTCCTTGCAAAGCAGAGAGCCCAATTGTTCTGGAGATGGAGTCCTGCAGGGAGTGGAGACGTTCAGCCTCACAACTCTCTGTCCCAAGTGCAAGGAACACGTTCTCTCCCTGTTTCCTCCAATGTAAATGAATGGTTCTATGTATCTCAAAGAAAATCAACCCTACCCAAATACTCCATTGCCCAAATAAAAGGGAAAGGCTAAGAAAAAGACCAAACAACATCAATTAGCTCCATTACAGAACAATTGGAAAGCACTTAGTGATAGGAATGCGTATAAAATAAGATAGAGCAGAACACCATAGCACAGACATTAATGTAAATTTGGTGTGACTCCAGCATCTGATTTGCCTTTTGCACTGCAAACATGGTGAAGCATTTTAAGGGAATGATGGTCTCCTGTTAATCATTTATAATATTGATAGGGTATTTCTTGTAAGAGTCTTTTTTTTTTTTTTTTTAGACACTGAACATTATGGGTGCTCAATTATAATAAAGCATTTAAAAGTATTTGCTTCTAGATAGGGAGAAAGATTTCCAGAGAAGTTTCTCTTAATATCAAAAGTGAAAAGTCATTTACCCTAAGGATATACATTAACATGTTACCAGTTAAGAGAGTATAACATTATCAAGTGATTTCTGAAAATTTTAAGAATCTTAGCATGAGATGGGAAATTATTCTCTCATAATAAGGTGTTTGTGCATAGTTTGTCCTGTTTCTTTTATAGTTAATAAGAATTAATGAGAACAAGAAGGATATAGGATACTCTCAACATGGCCGGAAGCAATAATCAAACACTTCCATCCGCCTTCATTTCTCACTGGCAACATGTTTTTCACTCTCCTTGTTTGAAAGAGAGAAGACTAGAGCATGCCACTATGAATCTCTGTTTAGTGTTTGTCATTGTTTAACTCCGACTAGCAAAATACTTCTCTTTACTGAGGGTTTTCTGCTATAAACCATAGCTGGACAATTACGCTGGTGGACTAAATTACAAAGGCAGGGCTTTAAAATGTAGTTATTTTTATACCACATCTGTAACACCAGGCTCAAGCAGAACCCCGGGGACCTGGTTGTGTAAGACAGTGGTTTCAGAGTTGTGGAAAGCTGCACTTGCCAGCAATTTACATCAACACATTTTCAAGTGAGAAATACAGATCTAGACAATGTATAAACCCTAACTCAAGTGCCTACATTTGCATCTTAATAATCAGCTAAATGAAAGCACCAAAAATCAAAGTTGCAATAAAAAAATACCATCTGACTTATCTTGGAGCTCAGCCAGGACCTCCAAGGGCTGAGCCAAAGACCGGGCAGAGCAGCAAGGATGCATATTTTGGTGTGGGGATGCTGGAGAGGGCAGCTGGTGCACTGTGTCCAGCCCTGGGTCGACTCAGGAGACCGTTCCCAGAATCCTGGTTCCCTGCCATTCCCATTCCCCATGGTTGGCTACTCCTGAGGAACATCAAGGAACATTGCACCGAATCAGGGAAATACAGAGTTGGAGGTGCCACACGGAGCCCGGAAAGGATTTCCCTTTCCTGTAGGTCTCGTGAGGATGGCAGGAGAAGTGAACGTCTCTTGGCCCAGCCCCTCAATCCTCTCCAAGGGGAGATGAGCACTTTCAGGGGAAGAATCCAAGGGAAAAGGAGACCCAGGGACAGCATGAAAAGAGATGCCAAATGCTTCCTCCCCAGAAAGGCATATTGTGCCCAAGTTAGACACAACACCTCCACGAGCCTCCTAGGCTGTGTTTGATACACCTCAAAGATACCAGTTTTGGGTCTTCACCCCAGGTTGATAAGTTCTGTCAGTAGGAAAGAGGAAGAATATGTTTATCTCAAGTTAAAAAAATTGTATATTATTGAATTACAAAAAGTACTGTCCTCATATATGTCCTATAATTTTTTCCCTTAATATGTGTGAGAGATCACCATTAGAGATACACAGGCTCCATATAGTAAACAGTGATTATTGAAAAGGTGCTTCCCATCTCTGTGCTCATTTAAGCAGTTTTCTGTAAAAACTCAACTGGGAGTTTCCTAAAGAGACTAATACTGCCAGACCAGTTTAATCCTTGCTTGCATCATCTACATTTCCAAGTCTCAAAATTATTTAATTAGTAACCAGTGTTACAGCACATGTGGATTACTGTCCTATTAAGACAACAATTTCTTTCAACATGATTTAAAAAAAAATTTGCAAAACTCCTTTTTTTGGAGTGGCCCAGGCCTCAGCCATTCAGCTGGACAAATGGGGGCTCATGTGTTTGTGAAAGTCTTGTTTCTGAGCACATTTATTGAGTTTTTGCACCAGGGAAATGGAGACTTTTGAAAATCTTTCTGTTGCTCCTCTAGAACACAATGTGTATCATGAACCACTGTCATCCAAACAGAAATGGCTGGGGTTTGGTTTTGTTTTTCCATAAATATATTAATAAATTTATTGGACACAAGGACAGAAAGAGCAATCTCTCCTGACTTCTTGCAAAGCGCAAGGAGCTGCTGTATGCTGGGGTTGGTCTGTGTGACTGGATACATCCCCACACGCCCAGAGGCCCTGCAGAGCCCACCTTTCCATCAGCATATTCACCTCTGCAAATCCTGGCCAATAATTTTATTTGCAGAAAATGACACAAGACTTGGTCAATTCTGCTCTAGGGAAAAACGACTCTTTCAGTCAGTCCTCATATTTAGCATGGTACTTCCCCAGTTTTCTCCATGTTCTTTTTGAAACCTGAACAAAGCTGTAGATTTTAGCATGAAAGATAACCAGAGTAGCTCTCTTCCCCATTTCAACAGCAGAACAGTCACTAGTCACCTTGGAGTGGCTACGTGTGCATTAAGGGCACTGGTTTATGCCAGTCTTACTGGCATCCATGCAAAGGAACAATTGTGCCTCATTCTGCAAAACTTTGCTATTGAAATTAAAAAAAGCATCTTATTATTAGAGTCATGGAAAGTGGGACCAGAGTGGTGTTAGCTTTGTAGTTCACTGGGGATGAACTGGAAAAGCAGCTGGAGGTGGCAAAGAAGATCCTGAGGAAACAGAGCTCAGGCAATAACTCTCATGAAACCTTCATGGGCTCCAGCGACTCTGTGTCAAACTGAGGTGGGAGAGCAGAGAAAAGGTCGACTAAGAAATTAAGACTTTTTTTAAAAAAATTATTTAGAAAAATTATAAGGCCATGCCATACAGAAATACAATATGCAGAAGTAACACCTTGTCTTCTGTCTCTAACTTACAGCATAGACTTCAGATCAGCTGGGAAATACCTTGGACTGCTGTAGCACAAGCTGTCACAGAGGCTGATACATCACAGAATCATATCACAGAATCACGGAATGGTTTGGGTTGGAAGGGACCTCAAAGACCATCTAGTTCCAACCCCCCTGCCACGGGCAGGGACACCTTCCACTAGACCAGGTTGCTCAAAGCCTCATCCAGCCTGGCCTTGAACACTTCCAGGGATGGGGCATCCACAGCTTCTCTGGGCAACCTGTGCCAGTGCCTCACCACCCTCTCCAGGAAGAACTTCTTCCTGATATCCACTCTAAACCTCCCCGCTTTCAATTTAAATCCATGACCCCTTGTCCTGTCACTACAGGCCCTTGTAAAAAGTCCCCCCCAGCTTCCTTGTAGCCCCTTCAGGTCCTGGAAGGTGCTATAAGGTCTCCCCGGAGCCTTCTCTTCTCCAGGCTGAACAAGCCCAACTCTCTCAGCCTGTCCCCATAGCAGAGGTGCTCCAGCCCTCTGAGCATCTGCGTGGCCTCCTCTGGACTCGCTCCAACTTGTCTATATCCTTCTTACGCTGGGAGCTCCAGAGCTGGATGCAGTACTCCAGGTGGGGTCTCACAAAAGCAGAGCAGTCACTCCCTCGACCTGCTGATCACACTTATTCTTGTGCAAGCGATGCCCCAGGAGGCCAGATCGTAGGTGCAGACAGACCCTGCCCAAGGCCCATCCCTGAGGTTTTGTGACGGTGTCAGCACATCAGTTGTACTGAAAAGCAAGCTACTGCAAAGCGAAGTTGGAAATGTGGCTGGTGCAAAGGCATCGCAGATTGGCAGGGTAGACAGCAGTCCAAAATAGTATTTTGAAGGTGGGAGTAGCCATGGGTGCTGCAAACAGAAAGTCAGCCCCAAACCTGGCTGCTCCCAAGCAGCCCGAAATCTGTTAACACTAACACAGTTGTGACCTGGAGGTACTGACAAGGAGTAAACTCTCACAGATATTCATGCAGGCACCTCCTAGCTGCAAATACTTCCCATTCTCTGCTGCTTTCCCAAGGTTCTGGCACCTGGCTGCCATGGCTGTAGCAGGAGGAGACCTCCCCTACGGATACTCTGTCCCATGAGGAGTGACTGAGACCCTCACTCCACACTAGTTTCCATGCACGGATGAAAAGCAAGGAAATTAAATAACCCTGAAATATCCTGCATAGTTGTTTTAACTGAATTAACCTTGAAAAAGATACCAATTATTGCATGAACTAAGCCTGTTTGAGTTCTAACACCCAAAGGATCCCGGCTTTGCCAAATTCCAGTTGGCACCCTTATTGCCATGTCTGACCACAAAGGTATCATTACTGGTGTGATCTAGTTCAACTCAGCAGGTACTGACCTTCTGGCCCTTCCAGATCTTTATTTCACAGTTTCCTCTGTTGAAAGGGAACACCATCAAGAGAGGAATCAGGCAGCGTGGGAAGAGGCTGAGCTTCACAAGAAGTCCCAGGTAAAACCCCTTCATCTGATTTCTGTTTCTGATCACCTCCTTATTTACAGCCATTTCTCAGCTGTATCCTTTAAAAATTCCTTGAGGGAAAAATATACCCTGTAAAATTAGAGTTATCCTTGATACTTTTCAAAGGTTGAGTGTAACGAGTGATTTGCTCACTTCTTTCCTTCCCACACATGAAGATGAGACACTGTATTCAGCATTATTTTCAAACACAGACACTTCATATTCTTGTCCTCAAAAGTAGCACATCCCTTTTTTCCTTTATTTCTTTGAGGCAGTAAAGAAAAAACAGGGGAGGACAAGGTTTTTTGAGGACCACCTCCAGGAGCAGAGGATAAAATGTAGTGCCCAAAATGGGCCAGTTATAAAAAAGGAACAAGAACAAGAGAAAACCAGGAGTAACAAGCAAAGGGCAGGGGAGGACAACCCGGTGTCGAACAGAAGTCTGACTAATGGCTCGTCCTGACAGAAGGCACAGACATTAAACAGACGGGCTGGAAAGCCAAGCGAAAGGGCAGAACAGCCGTGCTGCAGTGCTGCATCCCAAGACGGCCCCCCAGTACCTGGGGCGACTCAAAGGAGAGGAGCAGGAAAAGTCATCACTCCCATGCCCATACTGCAAAGGCAGCCACGGCATTTCTCTCTGGAGCCGAAAAGGGCATCAGAAACCCTTTGAAATTAAATAGCAAACGTGTAACACACATGCACATGCGTATGTCCCTTGCTTGAGGATACGATTGATTCAATGGCCACGTGTGATTCAATAACTGCAGAATTCAGAGCGCCAAAACGATGTGGCTGTGACAGTCAATTCCATCAAAAAAATAAAAAATATATAATTGCCAGGTTTTTCAAGCGAAGACTTGGAATAATAAGGAGTCAATAAGGAATAATAATAAGGGTCAATAAGGAATTCACAAGAACTCAGTGAAAAACAAAACCTCAAAACTAAGAGCTGCTGCCAGCTGACAAGAGCAGGCTGGAATTATTTGTCTCAATTAGTTACATCTGTGATTTCACTTTCCCCTGGGGTGGCTTTTTGTATGTTTACAAAGTAACTTCCTTAAACCCTTAAATTTTGACAGAACAGCTGAATGTCAAGAGTCTCAATTTATATTACTTTTTCTTTCACTGATTTTGTAGGAGAACACGAGCACATGATTTCAGCACTCGGGTTTCTGTTTCTCCAGATATTCAACAGATTACTAATAAGGTGAAATAATGTTTTTTATGGTAATTTAGGTTACTTAAATTGATGATGCTGTGCAAATGGAAAAATAATTAGTATGAGACCTCCTGGTAACCACAAATCTCATAGCAATTGTGGCTGTAGAAGGTCATTAGTTTTTCTTTACTGTAGAATTTGTAGGTTAATGTATTGAGACCTTTTCTCTTGCTGGTATTGGTTTCATCTATGTGAGACCTGTAAGAGGCTGTGGCTAGTTCTTGCTTTCCAAGCACAGAAATACTCTCAGTTCCAGCACAACAGTTTTTATCTTTCTGTTGGTTGGTGTAAGACTGTGCCTACTTGCCCTTGATTATGTGTTTAATTAGGTCTACAATATTCCATAATTAATCTTTTAAACAAGATCTGAAATGGAGATTAGTTCTCGTTAGGATTCTCAGCTTACTCATCCATTTTACTACAAGAAAGAGCCATTGCATTTATCTCAGCTACTCTGTCAAGTCTTCATACTGTTACCCTCGTCCAAACATGTCTTCCAACACTTCCAACCAGTATGTACTAAAAACATTTGGCAATTAAAAAACTAAAAAGCAGCTAAGGGCATTCTGACATGGGCTGGATTTTCTCTCTAGCCAGACTCACACCTATGAATTTTTGCCTCCTGCATGCCCTTCACTCCCATTGAAGCAAAAGAAAAAACAGCTTGCATGATCACTCTGCTGCAGGTTTTCCCTCTTTCCACCCCAGCTCCCAGCCTGAATGCGCTTTGTCTGGGCTGCTGCTTTGATGTTGCATCAGGCAGCTCTGAAACAATAACTTGAAGTCAGCGTCAAAGCCAGCCAAGGGTAAACCATCCAGCTGCTACTGTGCAGTTGCGCAGATACGTGCCATGGCCTTGCCGGGAAGCTGGAGGTGGCCACATAAGCCCCCAAATTGGAGATCACGGGCTGCCTGGCTGCCTCTCGCCAGGAGCTCTGTGAAATCCAGGCAGGAGCAAAGCTCCATCCTCCCATTTTGAACCCTTCGCTACTTGGAGCGCAAAGAGGAAGGGTACAGCCCTGCCAGAGCTGCTGTCATATGTTGTTTTCGAACAATGAAGGATTGAGAGAGGGGGAAAATGGTTGTTTGCATGTGTGCATCTGTCAGTGAGGGAGCTTAGGTTGGGGATGAGAGACGAGTGCTGGAGAGGCACTCAGGGAGATTAAGTGCAGCAGATTTATAGGTGAAATCTGGTTAGTGTTGATGCAAAAGGTTGTGGGGGAGATGTTCAAAAGCACACGTGGGAGAAGACTGCTTGCATACTATTGATTTTCTATTTTGGTGCCTAGCTCTCATCGCTGTACGACAGCCTTGTGAAGCGCTGGAGCTCCTGGGGATACTGGAGGATGCCCATGAAGCAAGCAGGTTGATGAGTCAATGCTGACACCACCATTCACTGCAAAAAGGGAAGGGGGGGAACTATGGGAAAGACACCCCTATTCTCCCCATATTGCAAAGTGAATGCAATGCATGGGTCCCTATTCCCCACACGTTTTCCAAATCAGTAGTAGCTCATGAGGCGGTCAAAGAGGAGGTGTATCATCCAAGACCTGTTTCAGCTTTGCAAGCAGGTGTCACCACTGCATCCGGGAGCACTGACAGAGGGGAGTGCAGCCCCTGAGTCCACTTTCCCTGTAATTAGCCCCTTCTCATCTGCAGGCAATCCAGTCTGATAGCACCCAAGCTCTACCAGCAGACAGAGGGCTGCACCAAGTGTCAACGCTCATGGAGGAGGGAGAGTGCGATGTAAAAAAAAAGGCTTTAGCAAAGCTCTGAACCAGAGGCGCTACAGCTCTTTGCCTGCTGACAGGAAACAGCAGCTGCTGCTCCACCATGTGCACTTGGGTTTTTGGTTTTTTTTTTTAAGGCAGAAAAATAAAGTAGGTCACTATTTTATTTGCCAGAAGCAGAGATTAAGGATATTAGGAAAGGGCATGGTATAGTGTAAGCTGCTGATGAAAACACTGGAGATCCAGCCTTCATGGGTTTATACATCACATGAATGAGAAACTCAGTTGCTGACATGAAAAACAGAGATCATGTTTAGATACTACATGAAGAAGAGATGTCGGGTGTGCTAGGAATCCAGGAAAAGATGCATTAATTAGAGGCTGTGAAAGCAAAGATGTTAGGTTTCTGGCTCTTGAAAAAAACAGTTAACAAAGTAGAAAAAGATTAGCTGTCACAGAGGTTGAAGAGTGTTAATCGAGTCCTTGTTTATTTTCCTTAAGAAGCGTCTGTTTCTAAAGCACTGCACACCTACAGAGCCTTTTCAAGTTGGTGGGAGCTGTGGGTAACCAAAAGCATTTAAGATGACTAAACTAGAGCAGGGACCAGCAGGCTGTCTTCTGTAGGGCCACCGCTATAAATCCATAGCCATTATGCACACCAAGCATTGTCACATGCAAAGGACTGGGGTGTTTTGCTGTTAAACCGTTGCATACTGAGGTGATAATTGTTCATGCTCCCGTTCAGGCATGTCCCATCCATCAAGAAACAGGGAACATTATACCCAAGACAAGTCCAATCACAAACAATTGGCAAATTCTAGGAAAATGAGAGAACATCTTGGGTTTTTTTAATAAGAAAAAAAGAATAAAAGACATTTACTGAGGAACTGCTGGACATCATATGCATAAATTATACAATATAACAAAAATTTGTACACAACTCTCATAAGTATGAATTATATATTTCAGTCAAATGTATAATTTGAAACCTTGAAGTTCTCTCTCCCTTAGACTCCTCTCTTGCGATTGTCCCCACGGACATGTCCTTACACCGAAAGGAGGCAGTAGCACATGTTAAAAGCAGTGAAAGTGTTCAGAAAACATCCCACCAGCATTTCATTATTTGGACGTCTCATAAGTGTCAAAGAGGAACCAAAATTTTTGCAAGTGGTCGGAAGGCTGCAAGACCACCACACTCATTTCCATCAGTGACAAAGTAAGGATTAGAGATTAGGCATTATTAAAACATGTAATGCGCTAGGCAACACCCCAAAGAAAGTGAGGACAGAGACTGGCATGATTTATCCGTAAATTATTTCAGGGGTTTTTTCCCATTTCTGAATCCCCTTCTCTCCATTGCCTACAGGAGAATCCAGAGGACTTCCAAATGCGGTCGCCCAGCATCTGGACATAAGCATTTAGATATATCTGCTCCACAGCCTTGTCCTGGCTACCCTGTGCCACAGGAGGGAGAGGACTACAGCCATGCCACAGGTGGGCTAGGCAAGCTGGGGAAGGTGCAGTGGCAGGAGGCCAGGCCCAAGGATATTCGACATTACAACCCATCAGGAGAAGCAGGCAGCTCCCATTAGCAGGATAATCTAAACTCAGTTTTGGTATGTGCTTTGCCAAAGGCAGAGAAATCAGGGTCCTTGATGTTATTTATCTGATTCTGAACAGCTTTGGGGAATTTTTTTTATTATTCTCATCCTCATTAACTACTGCTTAATTTTGTACTTTAGAGTTCCTCCTAGGTCTCTAGATACAACAACGTTGATTCTTCCGTTTACAAAGGAAAGCTAACGTATTAAAGCTATGTAATGACCTTCCATCCACTTCAGAATTTTGTTTTATGTGAAGTTCTTCTGATTCTTCCTCAGTTTTGCCTCACAAGCTAATGGAAGAGAAAAAATAATATCTTGATTTTCACTGGTACTTATCTTCAGCATTTTTTTCTTACCTGACAGATCTGCTAGAACTGGTAATAAGGGGGAATGCTACTGTCTAGCTTCTGAGGAACTTTTTCTCCTTTACAAGTTTTTTAAGACATAACAAGTATCAGCCATCGTAGATTAAAACCAGCAATTTAGCATAAAATATTCAGACTGTGCAACACTGGGGACCTTCATCTGCCAGCTGTATGCTGCTGTTCTAATCATCTAGATATAATATTGCCATTCTGCAAGCTGATAGAAATTTTAAGCAGTTTGGGAGGAATTGTTATTCATTGTGATTTTAGTACCTCTTCATGGATTAATTGTAGATATTTTCCAGATAATACTATTAGAAAATAGAATTATCTATAGATCAAGCTTCAGGGCCTTCAGTGAAATTGGTCCATCTATATGCCACATAAAATAAGACTGAATCTGACCTGAATAGATTGCAATCTAAGCAAACCAAAGGGAGAATTGATGAAAAGAGGATATTATCTCCATTTTCCACAGGCAAACAGGAGTAACACAGAGATTAAAAGACTTATCTGAGGTCAGAGAGAGCGTGCAGCAGACCTTGCCATCCAACCCACATCTCCTGAAGTTTCAGATTTAACTATGAAGCCATCTTCCCACTCTCAGGCAATCATAAGAGATAATTAAAAAAAAAAAAAAGCTAGAGAATTATCCCTCAGTTTATTACAGTCTGGAAATTATTACAATATCTCTAAGAGAAACCAAATATCTTTCTGTGATTCATGTATCTGTTGGTATTTTAACAGTTTTTCCAGAGAGCTGGGGCACCATAATTTTTTGGCAGTTGCTCCACCTAAAGAATCTGGCATATAGGAATATTTATGAACTACTTAAGATGCTTTGGTGAAATCAAGTCACATAATTTATTTTGTTGGATTGGCCACATCTGGTGCCACATAGAAAGGAAATACTGCTTTCTGTAGCAATTGCTACATTATTCCACACCTACCCTGGGGTGAATCGCCTTCACAGAGAGCAAAATTAATAGGTAACAAAATAGTATCTTCAGTGTATAGCACAGTTGCTGGCCATCAGCGTGGTTCAGTCTCTGCATTTTGAGAGAGGAGGCTTTCCTACGTGTCCAAGGGGATAAAAGCCTTAGCTGTACACAGCACGTGAGGCTTTGTCACCAGTGAGGAACACGTCAACGTAGCCAGTACTACAGTCTCTGCTCTTCCCCTTCCCAGTTCAACGTATTCCACTACAGGCACCGCTTCTTGCCCTCAGACCTTGGTATACCTATGGTATCATGACACACTTGGAACATGCCTTGGAAATAATGATGATCCAACACCAACATCACTCAGCCCTTTGGGAAACAGGTGTGTGTGGGAACAATGTGGCCTTGAGGACATCACAGGTTAAGCACACAAAGCGTGACTAAAGGCAAGCTTTAGTCATCTCTCAAGGAGAGACTGAAGGTGAGAGGGGGCTGCTTTCTGCTCCAACCCTGCTCAGCCCAGCAGTCAGCCTGAGTGCCAGGACAGCCTGGCCAGAGAGACCTCTGCCCAAACCCACCCAGGTCTGTGAGGAAAATGAAGTGGGGGCTCCCATTTTACATGAAACTTATTCAGTTCATTGATAGCTAAAAGGCAGGAGGAAGAAGCAGGACTTGGTCCCTGACCTCCTTGCATCTTTCCCCAAGCACCAGCATGTCTTGCTGGCAGTCTCTAACCAGCTCCCTGCTCAGCACACCAGTTTGTTGAACCCTGTTCTTCAGTTTCTCTTGCCAGCCAGGCAAACCTGTGTCTGGGCTGCAGCCCAAGCTCTGCTACCAGTAGACTGAGACCTCAGTCTCTGGTGTCTATTAATGTCTTGCGAGTTCCTCAAGTCTCCACGAGCAGCACAGCGTGTCCAAGTGCCTTACAAGGCTCCAGCGCTGCTCTGGGGGCCACTTCCATGAAGTGCTCCATCAGATATCCACTGCAATGTTGGATATCTAGGCACCTTGCTCCTTCACCAGTCCATACTTTCCCAGGCATGTTTTTGAGCTACTCCAAATTCTAGACCTTTAAAAGCAGCAGGGACATGACTCACTGTGCCTGACCTCACACACACTGAGTGCGTCACCCAAGGCCCCCTGCATAGTCAAATGACAGAAATGGGTATTTTCACCATGTGGTTCCTACAGCCTACTTCAGATGTGCACCTTAGCCCAAGGGCAGCTGTGCCCCAGCTGTTCATCTGTGCAAGAAGCCAAGGGTGAGCAGTTCAGGGGCGATGTCTGCACAGGAGCAGGCACATAAAGCTGGAGATGAGTCCCACGGGGTGCCACCAGGACCTGGGTGCATGCCAACAGCTTGTGATTCCTCCTTCAGGTTTGCTGGAAAAAGTGCTCAAGGGTTTTAGTAATTTACACAGATGCTCATGGCTCAAGTGGGCAGAGTAATTTCATCTCTGTTGCTGCTTTTCTGTGATTTACAGCCTTGACGTGTACTTCTGCACTGCCTCTGTTTTATTAAACTAGTCCTAGGATCTCTTGAGGCAACTTTAAAATACTTTGCACAACTAACCTAACATTACCTGCTTGCTCAAATTCTCAGATGAAATTCAATTGTATTCCACACACCCCTTCTAGCCAGTACGAATCTATTCTGGAAATGACTGAGAATTTCAGGATTGATGAACTGTTCACTGACCATCATTATTCTGCAGGTTTTCAGTCCTATTTGTAGTCTTACAGGACTGGATAAAAAAAAAAAAAATCCGTGAGCATCTTCCCAAAGAAGTTATATAGAATGCTTTCCCTGCCATATCTGTGGCTTTCAGTTTTAAATAAAGTCTGTTTTTGCAGAAATCAACTTATCCAACTAATAAAGTCTGATAAGACATAACCAACTATATACTAAAGTCTACAAAAATGGCAGGAAGAAGGTAAGAGGGCAGTTACTATTATCTTTGTACTACAGAAAGGAAAGAAGTAATTTGATTTATTGGTACTTTAAGCATTACAGCCAAAAATGATAACGTAACTGCAGCATAAGTGCATTATGTAAGCAGCCTCAGACTCTCCATAGTTCTAACTCAGTCTAGATGTCACATAAAAGCTCATTGACAAGGACAAAAGCGAGTGCGTGCCTCCAATTGCACTGTCACTTGAATGGCAGTAAAAACAAGGAACTAAACAGTGTTGAGAGCTGCCTCTCAAACTCAGATTAACAGTAGCCAGTATTTCAATTTACAGGTCACCATAAAGACCAGTTCCTAGTATTTTATGTTCTAGTATCAAGGTATGCTTAGCTTTGATAGAGTTCTTCTGTGGAAGCTGTCCCTATTCTGCCTAGCTTTACGTCCAGAGAGCCAGGGTCCCTAAAGAAGAGGAATTGGCTGGATGAATATGTCACTAATGCATTTCTGTGCTGAGCCCTTCACCCTCAATGAAGGTTTAAAAGTGAAGTGAGGCTTCATTTAGTCTGTTAATATGAACCAGAGTATAAAGGCCTGACAACTCCCTCTCCTAAGCTTCAGTCTATTCAAAGGCTTACATTCCAGAATGGGCAATTAAAGCATTGTGGAATACATCACTATCATAAATTACATTTTTTTGATGGATATTAATAAAAATATTTCACAACAAAGGAAATAATTGGAAAAAGCAAGAGGTTGTGAATATATGACTTTCTTCATCCAAAACAAGTCACTAACTCTGCAGACCATCCGGGTAGGAACATCAAGACAATGGATCATCTTGAAACAATCCCTACATGCAGGAAACCACCCTGTGGGTTTAAATTGAAAGTGGGGAGGTTTAGATTAGATATCAGGAAGAAGTTCTTCCCAGAGAGGGTGGGGAGGCTCTGGAACAGGTTGCCCAGAGAAGCTGTGGATGCCCCATCCCTGGAAGTGTTCAAGGCCAGGCTGGATGAGGCTTTGAGCAACCTGGTCTAGTGGAAGGTGTCCCTGCCCATGGCAGGGGGGTTGGAACTGGATGGTCTTTAAGGTCCCTTCCACCCCAAACCATTCTATGATTCTATGATTCCTTAATTTGGAAACAGGAATCAACATAAGCTGTGGAAAATGTAAACATGATTTAACAGTGAGGCCAAAAGTCTTTCTGGACCTGGTAAAGACCCATTGGTGCAGCTCTAGTTCTGTTTAATGCTGCAAACCCTGCTAGAAAACCAAGTTCCCTTGACCTTGTAAGACTTGGGATTTCTTAGCTCTTTCTAGTCTGTGAATACCAATTTCTAAAAACCTCCCCAAAAACAAGGCACATGCTGCTGTTTAACTAACACTAAAGGCACCCCATTATCTGTTACACGAATAAGCCTACAAAGCAACAGACTGAGCATGAGCAGCACAGCTCCAGAACACATTTTAATTGCAGTAAATCAGAGCAGCTCCCTAATCCTCACAACGGCAGAGCACCACACCTCACATCCTCAAGTGCTGCTCTTCCAACACTTGCCTAATGGTCCTTTTCAGAAGGGAGTGAGCTCATTAGCTCTTCTGCAGACCTGCCATAATACCAGTTTCCAAATTAGCACACTCTTCTGCAGCTCAGACCAAGCACGGGGTGCTGCCGATGGAAATCCCAAAGGGTGGTTTTGTACCTTACTGACTTGGATAGCTGTTACCAAGACAAGCAGCTCAGTAGTAAACCACTGTCCCTTGGCTGACCTCTGCAGCTAAGTATGAGCAGCTCTCCCCAGCTTCAGTTGCCTTGGAGTCTGAATATAGGCAGATAAGAGAGAAAAAGCAAGACAATAGCAGCAATCACCAAAAACTGAATAGCCACTAACCACAACAGAGCATACAGGGCTCAATGCAAATCTGCAGGCAGGAGAGTAGTCTCTGCCAAATAGTGATCTTTAAATAAACTTTTGGCAAGACTTTAGAATAGCAGAGCAGAATTTTACATATGGATTTTCCTCTTGAAATAGAACAAGCCAAACTGAGACCCAGGAATTTGAACTTTCAGGGCTATATATAACTCAGTTATAGGGTTATATAAATAGCTCAATTCCTCCATACATTACAATACCTCAAACACCAATACGTTAAAGCAGTTCTTGTTCCTAACACTAATCCTTCCCCCACTGCTGATCTCCAGCTGACCAGCCTGCCTTGCTCCTGCAACAGCCTAAGTAGAAATTAATTCTCTTACAACCTCATGATCTGCTCTTGGTATGTGATCTCCACCACATGATCTCTGCTTGGGAGACAGCTCTCCTTCCCTTTTCTTGGTTTGTGTCAGGAAATACCCAGATACCAGTTATCTCTCTTCTCTCAGGCTGTCCTTTGGCACTGTGCAAGGACCTGTGTGCTATGGGACACAAGCAGCAACAAAGAAATTAGAGCACAGTTCGGCCTCAATTTTTTTTTTTTTTTTTTTTTTTTTTTTACAGCTACCAAAACCTCAGTGCTCTCTTCTGCACTGTATTTCACAAAATTCATAGTGATGGTTATACCTAGTTGTGCTCTGTGTTCCCTATTCACATTTTCCTGCCCCAAAACATATTCACCATCCAAAGTTAACTCACCACAAATTGTTAGAGAACTACTACATTAATATTTACAGAGCTTGATCTTGATAAAGCACCACAGCAGGCACTAAGTGCTTATGCTTCTCTGGAGACACTACTAACCACACACCTCTATCATTCTAGCTGCATTCATACTAGGATTTAAATCACCTGTGAAGTGGAGTTACAAACCAAAAACCCTTCTTAAATGTAGATTTAAGATATATATAAACAATCCTTTTTCTTCCACTAATCATTCCCTTCCAGTATGCTTCCTATCAGCTGTCAGTTGCCTCCTTTGACATTCCCTGCACCCACAATGAGCATTTAACAGCCATTCAAATAAATGACATAATAGCAATTAGAACATTTTTCCTGCTCCTGTACTGTCCTCATCACACTCAAAGGGAAAAAGAAAGTAATCAAAATCATTATCCTATCATGGTAGTCACTCTTAAACCTGTCAAACATGGTGTTGACTAATGGGACACTTGCATATCACCAGATAACCTAGGAACATCAAATGACAGCGCACACGCAAAGACCAGCAAACAAGCAGAAAAACAGGCGTTTGTTTCATTAAGAATCATTTCTTCCACCAGCAAATTACTAAAACCAAGTTTACTAAAGCTTAAAGGGGGATTAGAAAATAAAGGATCTAGTTGCTGAGAGCGTTTCCCCCACTAAAGTATTCTCACATGAATCTCAGAGCACTAAGCTGCAGCAGTCTCATGCTTTTGCAGGGACTCAGCAGGAGCAGCTACTACCACAGCTGAGGAATGTTTCTCAACAACAGGCACCCTCCAGAACACTCAGGGAACAGCCCCATCCTCTGCCAAGCCATATTTTTGTAATAGCATAGCTACCCGTAGTGTTTTAGCCGGGGCAGCCTCAGGGGGTGGAAAATAAACACAGAGATGACAACATTTTTAGGATCACTCAACCTTGCATCAAACTCTGGAACCAGCTCAACCACTGCACTACCAGCCCTTCCTCCTCTCAGCCCACTACGGCCATCACAAAGGTCAGGAACAACATACACACCTCCCTTTTTCATAGAACAACAGAATGGTTTGGGTTGGAAGGGACCTCAAAGCCCATCTAGTTCCACCCCCCCTGCCATGGGCAGGGACCCCTTCCACTAGACCAGGTTGCTCAAAGCCTCATCCAGCCTGGCCTTGAACACTTCCAGGGATGGGGCATCCACAGCTTCTCTGGGCAACCTGTGCCAGTGCCTCACCACCCTCTCCAGGAAGAACTTCTTCCTGATATCCAACCTAAACCTCCCCACTTTCAATTTAGACCCATTACCCCTTGTCCTGTCACTACAGGCCCTTGTAAAAAGTCCCCCCCAGCTTCCTTGTAGCCCCTTCAGGTACTGGAAGGGGCTATAAGGGCTCCCCGGAGCCTTCTCTTCTCCAGGCTGAACAAGCCCAACTCTCTCAGCCTGTCCCCATAGCAGAGGGGCTCCAGCCCTCTGAGCATCTTCGTGGCCTCCTCTGGACTCACTCCAACCAGTCTATATCCTTCTGCTGTTGGGGGCCCCAGAGCTGGATGCAGCACTCCAGGTGGTGTGCCTTTTTGCTGTGTTTGTGTGTTTTTGGTTTTGGGGTGGTTTTTTTTTTTTATGTCCCACTTGCTTCTCTTCAAGCATTCTGCACCATATCCAGCTACTTCTCACATATGCTGACTATTACAGTTTAAATATGGACACTCCAAGTAACACTTAATCTTAGGCAGGTTGTAGTTGTAGAGGCAATGAATGCTCCCCGTACTAAGTCAATACAATAAATTAACCTCTAGGCTACAGTAAGAACTGAAGTTAAACTTTACTCTTCCCTTCACTTACGTATGCACATATGAAACTGCGCTTCTACTGCAACCAGTAGCATCCACGCACCAGAAGCACACATGGATCAACATGTTCATGCACATACTCATACTATGATCTTAGTGCAGATCAAGATGTTATTTGGATGTGGGTGAAGTAAGTAAATGAGCAAAATGCTGCCAAAAGCATCTTAAGCATTGTGTAGCAAGTAGCAGTTTGGGAGGGCTTTACCACCAGGGCAAAACACAATTCCTATATTTACCAAATGAAGAATGCAGCTGTATGATCCTTAAGAAGCCTCAGAACTAAGAATTAAAGAAAACAGTTGTTAATAATAAACAGAAAAGTCACTGAGAACCTGGTGTTTTCAGGAAGTTCTGCAGTGTCCTAACCAGGTTTGTTGGAGCTGTGGAATACCCTAATCTGGATTATCAAGTAAGGGGTAATGGTAATGCTAAGTAAACACAGAGCTCTCTTCTCCTGACACTTAGCTCTTAATTAATAGACAGCAGTCTAGAGTCAGTAACATAAAGCTGAGCCAGTGTCCCATATCTAAGAGTTACAAGATCATTCAAGAAAGTAATAAATGGGCCAAGTAATTTCTGTACTCTACAGTCTGTATCAGGTAAGATTCATCCATAAAATGAAAATTTTATTCAGTGTTTAATGTTCAAACACTGCTATTTTAAATGGACTATTTAATGCCCAGTTAGATTGGCAATATTAAGGTATTTTATTTTAAGCTTTATGGATTTTCAAAACACGTACAAATAAAATACTTGTTACAAAATTCCATTTGCTAAAGTTTCTTCAGGAATATACATCAAGCATGATCCCAGCACACAGATAAATGACTCTTACAGAGAGCGTTAACAGCGCAATAAATGCTAGTGAAACAGCCACTCTTATACAGTGAAAACCATTTTCTTTCCCTTTGCCACAACCAACGTTTGATTTGATTGGGTTTTTGTTAATAGCCATTAACCATTTTGTTAAAATGTGGAAGTAAACTGACTGTGGAAGTCAACAGGCACTCAGAAGCCCTGAAAGGGAGAGTAAGTGGTACTTTACAAGTTCACTAGTTCAGGGGTAAAAATCCCTGAGAGAGAGAAGAACCAACCAACCCGTTTTCTTTGATGGAAAGATGCTTGTCAAGGGACATTGCCAACAGACAGCTATGAAGTGTGAGATTGAAGAGCAGCAGTAAGACAGCAAGGAAACCATTGTGTAGTGCTAGGTCATGAGGAACGTCTTTGTGGGGCAGCATGGGACATCACCATAACTGCCTACTTGCAAAAAAGCATTCAGCAGAAATACACACAGAGATAGAAAGCACGAGATATGTACAAGCTAATCTTGTCATTAGGATGGGAAAGACTTCTGTAGTACATGTCAAAAAACCCATAATCCCATTTAATTATAAACAGTATACAACTGACCTCGAGTTAAACTATAAACAAGAATAAACAAAATATTGCACCCCAGTTTCAAAGTCACCACCGGGACATTTATTACACAAACCCAATAGATTAAGAAACAAATCCATATATATTTTCCATCGCTTGATGCCAGTGCAGAATTGCTCAGCTACAAGTGTTGAACAGACCAGGTCATTGAATTCTCTGGGACCTGGAAACGATTCAGAAGCAGCGTGCCTCTGACCTTCCACCCAAAGTCCCTGAGCTGCCGCTGGGCATCACCACAGCTCTACCGCTTCTACTTTTCTATGAGTCGTACCCCAGCAGGGCCCTGCTCCTTGCTACATGCTGTGACAAGGGTCCCAACTACATCCTCTTCCTTACGCCTGCCGGGCATACAGAGGTGGCACCACTGAACAACGCACCATGCTGATTTTCAATGCTGTTAGACACGTAGGCAGGTCAGGCTAGCTAGATCAAACATCAGCTCTCCCCTGTGCTGTTCGCTAACCTGAGCCTTCACAAGAGGGGAAGAAAACTGCAGTACTCCCAGGCTTTTGAAGCAACCACAGCATTAAGAAGCCTGTTACATCTGACAGGTATCGAGCACCACAATAAGCAACACTCGGAGGAAAGTGTGGCATAAATGGTGAAGTTAAAACAAAGCAGACTTCATCCTAATCTGAAGATCTAATCCTAAAGGTCAACATAGGTTTCACGACCAGTATAGTTAAGTCTGTGATCAGGTACAGATTTCAAACTATTAGCAACTAAACAAGAGCTTTAAGAGCAACCTTTAAGTTCTGACCTTAAAGATCTAGAAATCACTACTGTGGAGGGATGATCTAGTTGCAAACCAGATTACCTTTGAACTGACTAGAAAGCAGTCATCATGCTTAGGCGAGGCCCCCACGCTAGCCACGCTTGCTCAAGAGCAGGGCAGGACTCTGAAGTCCAGATGTTAAAATAGGGCAGGACACGTGCTACCAACACCGAATCTATTTATATTATGTCACTCGAGGTTAGCAGTTAAGCCAAGCTACCCCAGCTCCACTTCAGCCCAACTGTGCATGCAGTTATGAGCTTAGTTTACCAGAAGAGGAATAGCAAGTTCTCAGAGATTTGCTGACGTGTTACTTTATCAAAAGGCCTCAGGGAAACAGCAGCTACAGAGGAAGAACACATCACCTTTCCCAGCAAGGCATTCTCCAGTGTGCTCATCCTGAGGAGGAGACATCAAATTGTCAGCTTGATATGTGATAGCTTTCCCTCTAAAGGAGTATTATATTAGGGCATTTGTTCCACACAGGGATGTGCTGTTTTATGGAAGGGCTGCTGTTCCAAATCTCTAAATGGACTCTCCAGACTTCAGGCTTTTGCCCTAGATTTAGGTCACTAGCAATTGGACATGTGTGGAAAAATGCACAGGCTCAGTTCAGTGTTGCTTAATTAATTTCTTAGTCTGTTGACTTGGCAGTCATCCTAAAAAACAGAACAGTTGGATATTTAAACCTGTATACAGGATGACAATAGCAAGCCTCCCAAAAATAAGCCCAACTTCTTTCGGTACCAGTGGAATAAATATTTTAAATTGCCTAGAGTGAAGTGGTTTTAGTCACTCAGATGAGACTATCAGCTTTGTTAATTAAAAGGAATTGTTTCTCTTTCATGGCATTCAGATTGGAAAAAAGATCAAACACAGCACAAAACAGAAACCCAGAAGACTTTACCAAGACTTCAAGAAGCACGGAATCGACAGGAGCTGAAGTCTTGCAACCGATGGAGCACAGTCAACTATAGCAACTTTCTGTCTGGGCCATTATATTCCCAAATCACTGGTGAGCACACAGACTACGTCTCAACGTCGCGGCTTGAAAGAGTTCCACGCACCATTCTGAGCTGTACCTCACACCTTCCAGTACTGTAACTGCTCACGAGGCAGAAAAGCTCACCCACTGAAATAAGAATTAAAATTCCTTCTGCTCCCAGAAGGCTTCTGCCACAGTTTAGTCAACTTTCTTGGTGTTTTTTAAACCCTTCTTGAAGGGCACAGAACAGCCCCCCTGCGCTGAGCCCTGGCCATCCTGCCAAGCTTTCTGTTGGAGCTTACTTCGCGACCATCTATTTACTTCACCACAGGTCCCATGTGCTTTAGGTAGTTTTGGCTTAAGCTTAGACAGCAAATGAGAAGAGACAGCTGCGCCTCTGCAGGAACTTCTCTCACTGGTGAGCCGGGGGGCTGAGTTGGCAGGGCTATCTGGACTTTGTAAGAAGGCAGCTCTACAAAGCAGCCTCATGAAACTCTATTCACATTAACTGGAGTAAAATGTTTCCTTCAGATCAGGAAGTATTGTATTTTTTCATGAAGACACTGTTTTTGTGCTTAAGCAGATAGTTTTATGGCATTTTAAAGCTGACCTAACATGCCTACCTTGATTTAAAATAAAAGGGCATCCTGATTCCTTTTGTTAAGAAGTAAACTCTCAATAAAAAGGGCCTGAAGACTGAAATAAACTCACTTTAACGGCACTGAAAGGGAACGGGTCTTCTCTAAAATCTTTGAATACAGGGGTAGTCAGATGGCTGTTAAAGTAAAAACAACATACAACAATATTTGCAAAAAAGCTAGTATAATCTTTTGAGTCTATGAACTCTAAACAATAAATATGAAAAGTGTACATGGCACACTGGAGCAGCTAAATGTTAAAACACAAGTACAAATTGGTAACAGTTACCTACACTGTAATCAATGAATTTGTCACTCCTGTGACACAACACATGCTTAACACACGAGATGCTCTTCCAAATGAAAACTGCAGAACCAAGTTGATACAGGAGGTGAGACAATAAACAAGGCACAAACCCTCTCTTGCTGCAACCCTGTAAGGCACCGCTGTGCAAACATGAAACTATCAAAACCTGTAGCAGAGAAATTCCAAACATGGTTCAGTGACTGGATAATGTATTTTGAAGATGACACTATGCTCGTGTATCTTTGGGAATAAAAATACTTACAAACCTTTATTTACACTTGTAGGCTTTTCAAAAACAAATGAGTGGAAACAGGTGAATCAACAAATATAGGAGTCACAGGTAATTTCTCCCAGACAAGCTTCACAAGTGCAGTTTGATCATGACCTACAACAGCCTTGTTAAGAGTCCGGGATCCAATATGGTGCAGAGGGAAACACTGCCAATTACATCAAACTGTGTGGGGCACACCAGTAATTTTAACAAAATAGACTTCAGGGATTAGGATGAGAATAAACTCAGCTTCACTTGTAGCCAAGAATAATTTAAATCTAGAGATAAAAGGTCAGTAGCATTAATCTAACCTCACACCTATGGATCTTAATACCCAAGTTTATCATTTATACTTCTATTTAAGAACTAGGCACTGGCATTTTTCTTCCCTATTCTGTTATCTGCTCAGAAAAAATCCATCATGAGAAACTTCAGCAAAAATCTTCCCTGACTAGAAGGTTTACAGGTATGCAATTAAGCTTACAAACCCTAAGCTTCACCCTTTTTTCTTAAGTCCCGTGATCTCTTCTGCATCCTGCTAGAAGTAGCTTGTCTTCTAATTACATTAAAATCCCCACTCTACTGAAATAACTGAATATGCACAGGCTGGACAAGTTTTAACAAGATGAGAAGGGGGTTTCACTAAAACCTAAAATTTTCTTCCAATGAAAGATTCAGGAGGTGATTCAGGAGGCACTCAGTTTCTCACGAGTCTGACACACAAATGACTTCTTTATGGTACTTGGGAAAAATGTCAGTAGAATACAATTCCAAAACTTCTGCTTCTATTCTTGCCACTTGAATAACTGCACAGCACATAGTAAACGATCTAAATTAACGTGACAATTAGGTTATTGGCTGAGTTTTGTTTTCTTATGTGACAGGTTTTACTCTTCTTACTCTACACTTAAATACCTTGCCACAAATCAACACGCTCACAGTCAGACACAACCTGTAGTTTAAGTGATGCTCAACCTACTGAGCTGCCAGAGAAGAAAATCAGGCCAATCTATATAATTTTAAACAATAGAGGAACTAGAAGAAAGAACAGTCTTGGGTGATGAGTTCACATTCATGTAGCTATTTGCCAAAAGGCTGTGCCAGCTTAGGCATGCTTCATTCCTTATATTCAGTCTTGTTTTAAGGAAGTAACAATTTGAGCAAATACAATGTAAACAGAGCCGGGTAGACTGCAATAGTAAAAGGACAATATCATTGATATAACAGGTTTAAGGCCAACTATTTATGACTTGAAATATATCTTACTTTTCCATGGCACTTAATACACTGAAAGCTAGCACTGGGTGACATTAAACAAGGGTATACATATTCGTATCATATGCTAGATATACATGTAGCTTCAGTTCCTAAAACAGAAAGTTCAAGTTTTCTTGCCCAAACAAAAATCAATCTGTGAAAGACCACCTGTGTTTTTCTATATTGGATAAAGTAGTATTACTGTTTGGATCAATTTAGTGCAAACTGACTTATGTCCAAAGACATACCATTCGTGATTTTTAGACACTACTTACCAAATGCCCCTATTTCTTTTAAAACACAACTACACCTCTTTTTGTCTTAAAAGAACAGCAAAACACTTGACAACTAGCATGCTGTTCTAGTCTACATTAACAAAACTTGCTGATATACAAATCATGTTTTGGTCATGCAGCACAGACCCATCCTCAAAATAACCCATCTCTTAATTCGATCAGTCTAGAAGAGCACAGTGCCGAATTTTAATTAGCAGGTCATCCTGGCCACTCCGTACTCCAAGCTGACAACAGCAGGCTCAGCTTTTGAGAACTCTGCCATAAGTTCACTGTAGCGGTTGTCTGCGGCGTTGCTGCCCTCTATAGTTCTTACGGCATCGTTCACGGGGATCAGGGGCTGCTCCTTCTTGAAGCACGGAGGGGTCTTCAGCGCCATGGGTGCAGGATGAACGGACTGCTGATGCTCCTTCACAAGGACTGCACCTGACTGCCCGTTTCTCCACTTTATTTTCTGGAATACAGAGAACAGTTACTAACAGCGAGCATGGCTGCTTTACAGGAAACATTCTGCTTTGGAAGGAACTGAATCCACTTCTTTAGCTGGCCAACTCAGCATCTGCAGAACCCTGCGCTACATACCCTAGGTTAGACATGCAACAGGGTTATTAAATGTTAGGGCATTCACTAAGACATTTTTCCCCATAGTTTACAGCAGAGGCTACAAGAACAGTATACTTAAACTTGCAACTGAGCAGAAAGCAGAAAGGTTGCCAGTCAGTGTCTGTAGAGAAGGAGAGGTTCTTCCAAGGTTTGCCCTTGTTTGCTTGCTATCAAGAGGGGAATGCTTTCTGGAGTACAGGCAGAAGACGACAGGCCTTGGCACCATTAGCAAGCAGGAAGCTCGCAGTAGACTACAAGTCTCTTAAACAGAGGGTAGTTTCATAGCTAAGCCCTTACGTCCTTCTAAAAATCTTCTAAAAGACTTTTCCTTTAGATCCGAAAAACAGCAGTACAGTTTGTTCAAATGCAGGAATACACTAAAAGATGTCAAGTAGAAGGCAGGATTGGAGGAAAGGACCTATCCTGCAAGCATTGAGCTAGGGAAGAGGAAAGATGTGGATCAACACTTCAGTTCTTCTGTTTTCATTGGTTGTTTGGATTAAAAAAAAAGAATCTCGCCCAGTAACTGGGAGCTTGAACAAGTTAACTGATTTTTTTCTTGAAGTGCTTGTGCTCAATTGAGAATGAGCCCAGATGACTTTGGTGTCTCGACACCAACTTTTTAAAGATTGCAGCAGCATGAAATCTTGACACAGACTTCCTAACAACTACATCTCTTCATCACTCAGGTGGGAAATGTGGGCCCAGGTGAGGTTAACACCTTGGAACAAATGGTCTAGCAAATTCAAAACCAAGACTTCACTTTACATCTTGCTTCAGCTTGCATTTTCATCTTGTTGCTTCAATTGTATAAAAAACTTTGGATATACAATTAAGATTTTAAACAGTTTACGATTAAGCAACCTGCATTCATTACACTACAGTAGGATCAGTTTAATAAAATATTTCCTCCTAGAAAAGCTGTACTTCCCCCTCCTTCTCCCCCAGCATTAACATACTAAAGCCAAGCTACCATTTCTAGCCATACAAAGTAGTTAAACTGATTATTAGAAAACCTGCGCATTTCTTAAAAGGTATCGTTCTGAAATTTCGGCACCGTAACTGACTATAATGAAGTACCAATTAAAAGCCACTGGTTAAGCCATACTAGGATAAAACGACATACACTGATCAGTCTTTCCTGCCTGTTTACAGTAGCACCTTGTAAAAGACATTTATACAAGTCTGGTTTCAGCCCTGTCTCCAAATATGCATCACAGTGTATGTGCCCCATAATTATGGTGACTTGGCATGCACCTGCACATGAAGTCAAAAGAAGGCCAATACTTACTGCTTCCATGTTAGTAGCTATAATGGAAATAAAACATTTTCAGTCTCTCTGGCTTAGCAACACAGCCGTAGCTATGATGGGTACCTGGTTATCCAGGGTAAGATGCACATAAATTCAGCCTACATCAATCAAGCCATCTTCAGTAATGCTTTGATAGTAGGAGCACTTTTACATAATACAGTTCATCAGTAAAGCAAAATAAATTGTGCTTAAGAGCAGAACACTGGCTGCACAGTCTGGCAGTCATCACTGAAGCACAGTGACAGTCAAAGCCGACATTACACAGAGTAAGTGCTAGGCCATCCAGCAGTGGCATTCACGTGAAAGGTAGCAGTGTTATTACAGACTACAAATGTGAAACTGAAGAACAAGTCACAGGTGCACACCCTTATTCTGTGATACTTACAGCTTCCAGTTCTTTAATATCTTCCTCCAGTTGTTTATTCTGTGCACTCATGTTCATTATAAGATTGAACACAGATTGCCTGGGATGCATACTTCGATCAAACTGATGGTACATATTTCTCCAAAACCTGCACGAAGCAGACAGTTTTAACTACACAGGATAAAGACAAAATTGAAGAAGAGATACTGTATATAATTTAAACTTACTTAAAATTGAATGATACTGTATTAGGCTCCAAAAGGGTTAGTTCTGGAGAAAAGTCTGGATTATACAGGGGATTCTGATATTTCTTTTGTTCATCCAGAAGGAATGGCCACAAGGAATAGGTCTTCTCTTTTAATCTTAAAGGAAGCAGAGGTCAAGGCACTGACTACACGCAAAAGACAGAAGCTGTTCAACTCAACATATTAAACTGATCTTAACTTTTTTTTTCCCCCAAGTAACCAGAAATCCTTCTAAATCTTGAATTAAAAGCTCTTAGTAAAATCAACTTCGTCCTGGCATACGCTAATGTTGGATACAACTGTCAGTTTTAGATGTATTACTGCTCATGCCATGCAAGTTTTGCTTAGTTGCAATGTTTTTACAAAACAGTTTGAGACAAAGGTACTGATGAAAACTTTACAGAAGTTCTCCAACTGGAAGGATTAGGATACATCATATAAATCCTTCTGACAGTAATTAGTCTCGAGCAGGATAGAATCTTACGGTTACCTAAAACTAGAGTGGGGGAGGGCATGAAGTGATACTTCCAAACTTAACTCTAGCTATTTTTAGGAGGGGGGTGAGGGGGAAGAGGGAAAGTGAAGGCTTCTTTCTAATTCTGGGAGAAAATCTCATTTTCCATGGAGAAAGACTGTCTTCAGTGTGCAAAAGCATGTGAAGCACTGCTGTTCCCTGATGCAAGTCATCATCATTTTCAGAACTACCAATCCTGTCTCTATTTCTATTCAGAGCCTAAAATGAAGAAGATTCACAGGAGTTCTTAGTCTGCTGAATAAACAAGAGACAATACATCTGCTTACTTTAGTTCTTCTCGCTCTTTTTGGCAGTTTCCAAGGAAGTTACCGAACTGGCATGAATGGACATGTTCATGGATCTGAAGAAGGAAGGCTTCGTTGTACTCAAAGGCCTGTGGAAACTGCTCAGTCAGATTCCACACACTTTCTAGAAACTGGGTGAACACTGGTGAGATCTCTTTGGGATCACCATCCAACTGACAACACCTGAAAAGATTCCATAAACAGATTGAAACTGGTTTAAGTAAAAAAAGGCTTAGCCACATTTGTTTTTAAATGACTGCACATGAATTTGACACTAGCTTTGTTTGGAGACTGAGCACCTAACTTTAAGAACTGGGGCGATTTTTGAATAGAAATAAGTCTATATTTAACCTCTTTTTCTAACTTGTAAGTAATCACACATCTGTATTCAGTACAGAAAAGCAACATAAGACAGTTAAGCTCCTTTGTGTCTATAATTTCCCCAGTCAACATTTGGAGTGTATCAGCTAAGCAGTACATAGCAGCAAAGCTATTGTCATGGCTGATAATAGGCAAATCAAGGATAAAAAACAGAACTCTCAACATATAGGATTTCTTAAGTTAGGTGTGACTTTATCATTAAAAGTAAACATAAATGTAAACTCAATTTTAAAGATATCAAAACTAAGTGTTTTACATTGCTTAAGTAGCTGAGGTATAGCTTTACATTGGGTTTGCACTGTCTGTGTATGTGCAGACCCAGCTGCAGTCAACAACACCGGAGTGAGGCACTACTACCACTTGAAATTTATGTCTATAATGTAAATCGATTATCCAATAGGTATATGAATAAATAGCAATACACAAAGTGCACTGTCTACTGACAACAGCTGACTCGTTGCAAAAAACTCTAGCAACACTGCAGTAGTTTAATGTCCACAAGCTGTCTTCTGCTTTTAAGAACACCTAGTTTAGTTTGCCGTATACATTTTACTGTATCCGAAGTGCTTACCTGTCAGAGAACTTGTGCCCAAAAGAGATCCAGTCTTTCTCTATCAAGACCTAGAGGGTTAAAAAAAAAAACCTCATGGAAAACATTACTGTCTTGCATCTACAGTAGTAACCACACAGTTCATCAATATATTGTATTTTAAATGACCTACAGTAGGAACAACTATTTGTCACTTTATACTTCCTTTATTTTCCTGGAAAATCCTTCATAAGAGATTCTCAAAGCACATTTCTAACACTAGTAGAAAGGTTTAGCAAGTGGACAATCAGGTAACTGCTGTTAAGCCAGGCTTGCTTTGAGCACACTCATGTTGTATGATGTTATAGATAGATTATCAACCAACTTGCAAAAAATCATGAAGTACAGGAAAAGCTTTAATATTGCATTCTTGCTATCATACTTTACATAAAACAACACAATATAGTCTTTGTAAATTTTATTGCTAGAAATTTGTTAATATCAACACTAGCCTGTTTTATCACTTCAGTCACAGTATCAAGGCACCAAAAGGAACACAGGACTGCCTGGTCATTGCAGAAGTTTTCCCAGAAATCTAATTGACAGTGAGGACTAAAAACCAAAAAGATTAAATTACTTCCCTAAACATTACACATATTTTCACTATTCACCAAAAATGAATCCTCTTAGTTCTGCCTCAACTTCACTTTTGTTGCTTGCAATATTTGTGGCACTTAGTTCTAACCAATATATGGAACTAGTTTTATGTACTATCTGTCAGGAGTTCCCATAACACCTTGTATTGCCACTGCAGAACACTGTTGATTTTCCTACTCTAAAATTTGGAATAGTCATATTGAAATTTCTACAGCAAGGAAGAGAAAGATGAAGAAATTTAGATTACTTAAATACCTTCATGTCTCTTTCACTGGGGGAGTTGTCATTTTCAGATTTTAATAATATTAATTTTGGGATAAGTGATAAGAGCACAGAGCTGCTATAATTTAGTACATCTACCATCTCACATAAAGTCCTTAGGAATCCGTATATGTCATAGATAAGCGGCTTTTTTGGATGCAAAAGATAATCATTGCAACATTTCTGAACAGTGCCTACAGCAATCCACTATTTGTATTTCAGACTTTTAGATTTTAAATAAATGGTTCTTCCCAGTAGCAAACAATTTCTAAAAGAAATATTTATCAGTGTACTGAAAATCTTGTTATATTTGTAACTACAAAAAAAAACCAAACCACACAGTATGTTTACACTGCTCCCTTTCCCACACAAACATTTTACATCCTTTATTTACCAAGGAACAACTCAACAACACAACAGCTTGCTTACCATGAATCCTTTGATTGTTCTGTAATAGGAATCTAGTAAAAGAGCTCCAAGAGAACAAACTTGGGAAGTCCTATCCCAGCCATCTGAGCAGTGCACCAATACGCTTGCACTCTCAACTGCTATTGCCTGTGAAACAGTTGGTTTAGTCAATGTTCTATTCCAGGCCAAAGTCAAAATTTAGTAAGTAAATACAAAACCTACATTTATCCCAAACCCACAGCACAGACCATTCTATTTAACAGAAAAGGACTAGGAAATACGAATTTTTAGCTGAAGCTAATACACATCCTGTTAGCCCAGCTATTTGAAGGTCATCTTTAGGAGAATCATCCACTCTTAACTGAAGTAACTCTTTGCTATTTCACCCAGTAAAACAAAGATCCATTTTTTCTCTTCACCCAGCCCCCCTCAGGTCAAGTCCTTGGATCCATAGGTGCCTGGCAAAGGCAACTGTTCTTCCAAATTCTTCATAGAGTCCCATTTCCTTGCCAAGTGAAGTCAGCACAGCCAGCTTGGCTCCTCTGCCATTAGTGCCCCCAGAGTTGTGATTTTCAGGGTACTCTACGTAACAGTTTGCTCCACCCACCTCCAAACTGTTTAAACCTTTCACAAATACCTAAAAGAACCAGGGAGCAGAAGAACCTCTTCATGTCCCAGTAAGGTTAGCAAACAGCATTCAAAAAATCCCAAAACATTAGGTGGCATATTTAACATCTCCAGTGATAAAGAAACGTGTAATACTTAAAATACTAATGCGTATCAGACGCATCTGTGTATGCTAAGCATCTACTTCCAAAAAGGTCAACTGGAGGATTTTAGACGTTACATAATATCAAGTATAATTTTACCTGACAGCAAGTCAACTTCCCATCAAATAACAAAGCGGCATGCAAGTTACCTTGGCTAGAAAGACAGCAGCATCCAGCACAGCTTTGATGTGACGCAGCCATCCAGAATTCTCCAAACCAGACAAGAAGTCATTGACAGACAAACCCTTCGTGCCACTGACTGAAAGAAACCAAGAGTTAGAAAGCCTTAAGCAGTTGCAGCTGCCTGTACCCTGCACTGGAGGAAGAGGAATA
Source organism: Eurypyga helias (assembly GCF_000690775.1). Taxonomy (NCBI): domain Eukaryota; kingdom Metazoa; phylum Chordata; class Aves; order Eurypygiformes; family Eurypygidae; genus Eurypyga; species Eurypyga helias. The sequence goes on from NW_010234981.1 coordinate 41,329, forward strand.
GTTGTATAGTGTTTCTAATGCCCTATGTTGTAAGTTGATTAGAAATCTTTCAGGAAACCACTACTCAAATGGTTGAGAGGGGTACTACAAAGTGTTCTCCATCCAAAATTAAACTCTCTAGAATTACAGTAACCATGAATGACAAGAGTAAGATCCTTGTCTTTTTGACAAACTAACCAGTGTATTTAGTTTGAATGTCATCCCCAGCACCCTTGCCTTGCCAAGGAAGGCAACGCAAATGCCAAAAGCTTACCATAAATAAAGAAAAATTGCAACTGCTAGTAGGAAGTAGCTGCATCCAGACAATATACACTGTTCAGAGTAGTCAGATGGCCAGAGTTTCATCACCTTCTCCTCTCTGATGAGCGCAGTACAAGGACATGGTGATGAACTGAAAACACTGAGACTTTATCTACCTCCAGACTTGACATACTACAATTCTGATTGATCTTTACCATTCTTCCCTAATATACTTTGATGCTGTAACAATAATGCCAATTGAGAGGGCAGGGAAGAACAAGCTAAAAGAAAGGCACCTTGCAGCTTAGCAGCAAGAGGTGTAGGGGTAGGCTTCAGTTTCTCACACAAACATCAATTCACATATGAGATAACCTGGTTCTTGTATGATTTTGAGGAGCAACTCATGCAGTTACATTACTGCCCAAACATGCCAAACTTCTGGAAATAAGAGAAATATTCGCTGGCTAATAAAGCTTCACCATGTGTGATTCTAAGAGAAGATACCCAAGGCCGCCATCTGCAAAAATACCTGCCCCTGTCACAGCAGGAGCCTAATTTCTACCAAGCTTTAACAGTTGGACTTGATGATCTTAAAGGCCTTTTCCAACCTAAACAATTCTGTGATACTAAGCTAGTGGGCCCAAAATGAAAAATAAAGAGGCTATGTAGCTGAGCGCTGTCAGTAGGGATATTCACACAGCAGCTGCAAACTAATCTTTGTCTCAGACTATGGGACAAAATGAGTCAATAGGGAAAATAGGAACAAAATTCACCAATTCATTCTGTGACACTTTCATGTTCAGTCAAGTCCCCTGCTGCAATGAAGTCTATAAACTCCTAAACCACTGCCTTGCAGAGCTTTCCTATATCTGTACAACATGTTCCTCAGCTTTCAGCCACACAAGTTTTGGTATACCCCCCCATTGCTCAGGAAGAGTCATAGTGCCAATTGCTGCTGAATGCTGTAGCAAAGACAGGCTCCCAGGTACGTACCACACGCACATTTTCTAAAGCCCATAGATGTTTGCGTCTACAGAACTATCTAGCAAACCACAGCACAATGAGGTAACAAAACATCAAGAAACCCCTGGATACAGGACCTAATTTTAAAGGTTAGTCTGTAAACATCAGTAAAAGCAGAAAAAGCTGTTCTAGTTTCCCCTGGTCTTTGAGAGGGTTAACAGTTTGACAAGACTTCTGCTTCTGAAAAGTCTAGCACATGGAAGAAATCAGCTGAGAACTACTCCACAACCAGTGGTTCCATACACCTGTTTGATCACAACAGCATGCAAACAGGTCCACCATTCTCTGGTAAAGAAACTAAAAATACTCACATATTTAGAAATACAAACAGCCACAGGGAAGGGATTGGACAGAAAAGGCAATGTCTACAAGCACTACACATGACTGCTCACCCCTTCATTCTGTAGCTTACAGTCTAAAGCACAAGCTTTCAGCTGGAAAATAAAACAGGCTCCCAAGCCCTCAGTTTGTTTTCACCCAGATACTGCTGTCAAAGTCTGCTTTTGATCAGAATTTTCAGATTGGGAGAAACATTCCACCACTTGTATTTCCCCCTTCTAGCTACGTTTTTATAAACCTAGGCAGAGATAAGAACACATACGTTGAGCCCAAACAATTGCTTTCCATTTCTGTGAATGAACACAGACATTTTTATACTACTCAGTGATGAAATAAAATTGCATTGACACTGTTTTGACACTTGCTGGGAAAAAAAAAAAAACCAAACCAAACACACCCACCAAACCACATTTCCAGTCCCTTATGGACCCTAAAAAGATCAAAGATGATTTATGGTAACACTAAGATGTTTAGATACTTCACAATAACTATCATTAACTACATTTAGATCCCATCATAAAAACTCGAGCCCTGCATACACGAGTGCCAAACCCCTAAACGTTCTGTTGCTTGATTGTCCATATACACACACCAGCAGCAATGCCTCAGGCAGCAGCTCAAGGGGTGACTATAACCGGCTGAAGCACATTTTAGGAAAGTTCTGTTTCACTGCATGCAAGGTACTTAGAAACCACCTGAACTGGAGATGAAGAACAGCCTGTAAGTCCCCCCAGCATGCTTCATGGTGTGGTCCCGTTACAAAAGGATGTTGGGAATGATTAAGCCTTAGATTCTGCTTGCAAATGGAATAGTTAGATTCTGAATGAAATCAGGCAGATAGACAAAGAGCCTAGGAACAGGACACATGCTGAAGAATGAGTAACAGTTTGCTATAAATAAACCTGAGGACAGTCCCAGTTACAATAGCTCTTGAACAAATGGGGTCATTGGTATCACATTCCCATTTGAGAACATTCAGTTCAGCATGTCAAGGGGAAGTTAGTACACAGAAGTTAAACAGCATTTTTGCTCATTTTAAATGATAAGCCATCTTCATAGCATTTAATTCCTGACCACCCCACTGATGGCACATTTCTACAGGGGTCTGAAGAGCAAATTATTGCATACCTCCCTAAACTTTAAGGGTCCTACACCTAAAGATGCTTCTACTTCTAGACTGGTATTCAGCAAAACTCCAGTGAATTATACAGACTGAACAGAGGTAGAACAGCTGTGTTAATTTACCCTACAACCTCATCTGGGAACAACTACAGACATTACTCATGATTTTGTTTCAGCCGAATTTAAATAAACCAGTCCTCTACACAAGGGAAAACTAAACCCAGTGAAGCGGTTCACTGTTCCCCTCCCTACAAACACTAAGATGCACCTACAAGCACAGAAATGGCTTACCAGGCCAAACAGCTCCAGTTTTGTACAGACTATATGCTGATTGTGAATTCTGTGGAACTAAGCACACCTTGAAAAATCAGTATTCAACATATCAAAACATACGTAGGCACACACACTATTTTGTTATTACACGTGTGTATACACACATGTACACTTGGAGAACACAGAAGTCTTTACCATAAACCACTGACACACTAACCATGTTCACCCAAGACATGCATACCAGTCAGTTAATATTCTTCAGGATAAACCCAATGAATGGAGTCACAGTTTAAAAAGGAAAGGTTTAAGGTAATTCATTACTATAGAGCACAGCAAACTGGTACTAAACATAGAGCTGGGGTAAAAACACAGGAATATCAATACAGTTTATGAGTTATTATTAGAGACTTCAGAAAAATGTTTATCCTGGTTTTTTATACATTACAGTACAGTTAGAACATACCTTCCAGAAGCTTTTGTAAGCTGGATCTCATTACATGAATATTTTCGATGCCAACAAACTGGAACCTAATGTTAGAGTAGTTGTCTTCATTCTCATAGCCCTTCCCAGCAGCTCTGTTTGCCATTGCATTAAGCTGAAAAAGAGCAAAATAAAACCACTGAAAAACAGTATTTGAACTAAAAATCTCAAATTAAGAAACAAGAGTCACACAATTTCAATTAAATACACACTACAAGAGAGCGCACACACTATCAACAGATTCTATTCAATTAACAGTTTGTGGAAAACACTTGAATGCTTTCAAGATAAGAAAGGTATGGTACATAAAAAGCAACAGGCAGTCTACATTTAGACCTGACATATCTGAATAATGCATTTAATAGCTTCTTATTCTCTCCTCTGTATTCCCACCAACAAACCTTTACTTTTTTTCCCCTGAACACTTCTGAACAGACCCTATAAAGCAATTAACCTAAAAAGGAAAGAGTAAGACCCAGACTTAACCATACATGTGCTTTCCAGGTATGCTAAAAGTGTCAGTTTAGGGGGTAAGAAGCTAAGAAATTGCTGCAGCTGTAACAAACCCCCACATCTGGCTCAATTTCAGCCTGTCAAACCGACCTATTGTTGAACCCTGCTCAAATTAAGTGCAGATCCTGCAGCGCAGGATTTTCAATCTGCATCCTTGTTTTCCAGCTCCAGTGTTGAGATTTGAGTGAAACGAATACCAATTTAAACACAGATGGGCCTCGAGAGTGAAAGTTACCCCACGCATTCCCACACAGGTCAAACACCCAACCTAATTCAATTTAATTAGACAGTGATGAAGTATGACATCACAACGCTACAACAGATTTTCCCGTACTTCTTCCTAGCTAAGACAGACAGCAATAGCAGTTTTCACTGAACATTTACACAGAACACTGTACTCCCTCCCATTCTAAAAGAAACCCAAAACCAGCTCACTATTTCATTAATTTAATTTCAAACCATGACAATGACTTGGGTCCCACTTAACTATGCTTTAAGTATATTTTTAAATGCACCTCCCCTCCCCAAAAGTTCACTAGCATATTCAGGGAATTCTAGCTGAGTCCTGAGAGGGGTTCAAGTTTTTAAGAAAGCAAGTAATTAAATGCATGTATACAGAGGTCTAACTGTACCTTTAAAGAACATTTTTCTCACGATGGAGTCAAAGGACTCCAAATTTTTCAGAATTACACTGTATCCCAGCACTCTAATGTTCAGGAAGAGAAGTTAGTCTGTACAACCTGAAGTACATACCTTCGGCCTGGTGTCCATGACATACATGTAGCGATTTGAAGGATTTGCTTTACTGATGGCTTGCAACATGTGTTCATCTTCCAGGCACCTGGCACTGAAACCCGAGAGAGGTTGACTGCATCTGCATATTGCAGCCTGACATAGAAAACAAAGAAAAAGTTAGCATCAGTTTAATACCTGCAGTTGAAATACCTTGCATAATTCTAAAGACACTGAAATAAATTGTTTCATCAGCAGATAACAGCACTAAATTGAAAAAAACCTTAAGTATTCCAACATTTCAAAGCACATCACTTGCAGACTTTCAAACACAGTACCTACAAATTAAATCTAAAGGTATATCAAAACATTGTTTTCAGGCTTATCTACATGGGCAAGGTTTACTTAATGGACTTTTTCTAAGTATACGAATTCCAGAAAAGTATAGGCTGGAAAAAATACACTTTAGGAAAGCAAGTTATTCTACTGGTAAGAAATGAATTATGGTTGGGTTTACTACTGCAAGTATGATTTTATTATTGCAAGTACAATATGTCATCATCTAACATTTTCCTCATGTCATTTTCAGTGTTCCCTTCTGAAATACAATATATAGAATGGAATCGGCCCAGCCCTAGAATGGAACCATAGAACGGTTTGAGTTGGAAGAGACCTTAAAGACCATCTAGTTCCAACCTCCCTGCCATGGGTAGGGACACCTTCCACTAGACCAGGTTGCTCAAAGCCTCATCCAGCCTGGCCTTGAACACTTCCAGGGATGGGGCATCCACAGCTTCTCTGGGCAACCTGTTCCAGTGCCTCACCACCCTCTCTGTGAAGAATTTCTTCCTGATATCTAATCTAACCTCCCTGCTTTCAATTTAAACCCATTACCCCTTGTCCTGTCACTACAGGCCCTTGTAAAAAGTCCCTCCCCAGCTTCCTTATCAGCCCCTTCAGGTACTGGAAGGTGCTAGAAGGTCTCCCTGGATCCTTCTCCAGGCTGAACAAGCCCAACTCCCTCAGCCTGTCCCCATAGCAGAGGTGCTCCAGCCCTCTGAGCATCTTCGTGGCCTCCCCTGGACTTGCTCCAACAGCTCCATGTCCTTATGTTGGGGGCCCCAGAACTGCGGGTGGGGTCTCACAAGAGCAGAGTAGAAGGGGAGAATCCCTTCCCTCAATCTGCTGTCCACACTTCTCCTGACACAGGCCCAGGATACGGTTGGCTTTCTGGGCTGCCAGCGCAGACTGCCGGCTCATGTCCAGCTTTTTATCCATCAGTACCCCCAGGTATCAGGTGCATCTTCCAAATAGTAATTATCTTCAAATGGATCTAGTAGCTGAACACTCCTCCTTCATAAATTCTTCAACTCGGCAAGGTGACAATCCCCTCTCTTCAAAGGTGTCTCCCAGCCAAGAGAGGCAGAAGCTGCTTCACACCACTCTCTACCAAACCCTGCAAAATCTTACTTCTCATCCTCAAGTTTTTTACTTTGCAAATTCCTCCTTAAAAGAACCAGTTCTATTCTTTTAGGAGGTTTTTTTTTTTATTTAGATTTTGCGGGCTTGGTTGTTATTGTTCGGCTGATTCTGTTTTTTTAACCTGTGTTTTGATAACAGATTTTATTCTTTATATATCATGGAAGACAGATCATTTGACAAAAAGCTATCTTCATTTATCTTAAGGTCGGTTTCTGGAAACTTTAAAGAGATTCGACTGATTATCAAGGATTATTTTTTAACTGGCTTAGCTTAATTCAGCATCCTATTAGGCACAACTGTAAGCACAGCTGACACTTATGAGGTATACCATTCTCATGCAAGTCACTGTACTTACCTCCTTACCTACCCTGACCTACTGCCAAGTATTGAGAAATACTTTTCAGCACATTTGCATTAAGAGGAAGACACACTATACCTCTTTATTTTTATGATAATAGGACAACACTGGCAATCTTCCTTTGCTTCTGAACTTGGAGCTACCAACAATTATGGGCTTGCTTGCAGTTCTAGGAACATAAAGTTCTCTAGGATAGGTTTCACAAATCTGAAAGACAGATGTACATAAAATTCTTCTTGTGTAAGGCCCAAAGTCCATACTAGTTTTATTGCATTCAATTTGAGAGACATCAGGTGAAATAAGAGAAAGGATAAACATTAACATGTTTCTCTATATACCTGTAAATAACTCAGAAGAGGAGACCAGCCACAGATAAAGTAGTACAAATTGGTACCCAAGTTTCATAACCAAGCACTGCTGGAAAGCACTGCCATACCGGCATTCACCTCTCGAGAACGCGATGTCAGTAGAAATGCTAAGAACGTGTTTCAAATAAAATACTGAAATTATTTCCCTCCTTTTTTGTATTTGAAGACCACAAAATAAAATTAAGCCTGATCTGTGAAGCAGCTGCACCACCACAGCCAGTCTCCCACAACCAACGTCGCAAATGCTCAAGTAGAATCCTTCTCAGGTAGGAGAGATAACAAAGCTGCAGAATTGCTGGGGCTGAGCTTCAAACGAGTCAGTCTACACTAGAAACAATCCCAAAGAACACACCCATCCATGCACACACACACTCTCAATGAGGCCTTAGAAAAAAACTTCCATTAGAAAGTTGTGAGACTGCACACTAATTAAGGAGTTAACTCTCTCCACCTTTAGGTTTTTGCGTATGCTGCAAGCCAAGAGATTTCTTAGTATTACTGTTTTCTACAGGACTAGAGTCAGGGGATAAAGCAGAAATGGATGCAGAGCAAAACATGTTTCCATTACAACACTTACCTTATAGTCACGATTTGCATCAGACAACTGCCAGTTTGCATTTGGCACTCCCATTCTCTTATATTCTTCTGCTAGATCAATAAGCTGCCAACCTTTGACCTGCTCGGATTCATTTTGCTTTGGATTATAGGAGAAGGCATATAGTTCTTCGTATTTTGCTAAAAGGCAATGAGTAAGACTATGAAATGCATTGTTCCCAAAAGGGTCTGTGTGGAGAAAGGTAGCACAGTTGACAAGTCTTGTGATTGCCCAAATTGCAGATAAAGCTTCAGGTTTCAAGATTCTCAGAAACAAGACCAAATAGATACTTGACGCTCTTGAAATATGTATTCTGCAACTATCATACTGGTAACTGACACAATTACAGATTATTCAGTTAAAGGTAGGTTATGGGAGTTTTCCTGAGCATGCTTGACCCATTTCAGACAGCACATTTCTAAAGCCATAAGGGCAAAGCAGAAGTCACAAGATGAAGACTGGCAAAATTAAATAAGACAAAAGGAAGAAGTATTAGAAGATTTCACAAGAGCTAGAAGAACATATTTTGGAAGAACAGAAACTTATGTCTACTGACCTTTAAAAGCAGTAAGTTTTAAAGTTTCCTTTAGAGCAATAAAAGCTTTCAAAATATTTTATGTTTTTTCCCAATACACTATTCACACACCACAGATGTGAACATTTTACATTGGTCTAAACACAAAACAGAAAATGCAGAAGACCATACCAGGTGACAGAAGTCTCTTGCTAAGCTGAATTGGTAGTACTATTTTAGCATGAAAACTTCAGCTTTCTTTTGGAAAGTGCATGAAATCAGTAACAAGTTAGTATTTGCTTAGTAGCGTTTTATCTATGGAACACACCAATAAAGAAAGACTATATGCATTTATTTTCACAATTCCAGGGATAGCATTAGAAATGCAAAAACACACAGGAATCTCACATTCCATTAGTGACCTACAAAAGCCAGACAACACATCTTCTGAATTTGTATGCCAATTAATACTTAATCATAAAAATTCTTTTACATACCAAATCCATTTAGAATACTTACATAACACACAGTTTAAAAAAATTATATCTATATATATATATGCCAAGCATTCCCACCCGTCAGCCCCTCCAACTTGTTATCCAGGCACATACTGCAAAGCCTTGTACAATTAAAAGTATTACCTGTTCTTGACAACTGAAGCAGAGAGTTATAAATGTCATGACAATCTCTCTCTCTAGGAACAACAAAGTGAACAATCCTAAAGTTCTTGCACTGTATGACAAGAGGGCAGCCAGAAGTAGTCAAGGGAAGCTTTTCCACTGCAGCAATGTGATGATGTAGTATCTGTGGCATACAAGAAGTCACAGCGTAAGCATGCTGATGAAAAATGAGAACAGCGTACTATTTACAAACACTAAGACACATTATTAAGCGATGTTGAATATGGATTTTAACCAATTTTGTCAATCAATTATAAAAATAAATAAATTTAGAAGACATCCAAGACTGGTATTTTGGTCAAGGCACTATAATTCGTCAAAATTTATTATTCTCTGTCCTCATATTTTGAGGTGTTACCTAATATTTTTAAGTGGCAGTAAATATTCTGCTAAAGGCAATTAGAAAAAACAATTAAAAAGCAAAACACCACTGAGTTTGTTCAGTCCTCTTCTATAACTTTGCTAACTCACACACATCTAATTAGGTGGTGGCCAAATAGGCTATTTGCCTTTTTTTTTTTAAAGTATCTACAGGAACACACATCAGCATTATCAGGCAAAATAAAGCCAATCAGGGAACTCAACATATAAATTATACAAAAGATGCTGAAGATTTTAGAATTCCAGCATTCAATATCTATGGAATGAACAGGAGATAAGAAAACATCCCTCGTATTACACATTGCACTGCACAGATAAGAAAATCTCACCTAAATGCCTTTCAACCACTCTGACAAAAGACTGTCAGAGTAATGGATGTACAAAAGCCCTCCACAGATTCACCTGGGTGGGAAATCTACACAAAATTTAGGAAAATACATGGGAAAGTAACAGCTGTTCAGTCATGTGAAGAAAGCCACAAGTACATTACCTCAACTGAACAAGATGTTCTTGATAGAATTTCAATTACCTCACTGAAGCAATCATTTCCTCTTAAATATTGATCTGAATTAGACAGGCATCTGCGAACCGTGCTGCCAAATACACATTTACAAAGAGACTATATCTTGGAGAAATTATCACAATTATACTTGGTACTTGCATTATCATCACAGAAATGCAATACTCACGGTATATGTTCAATTTCCCCAAAATGAAACCTTTGAATGCAGCACACAGGGAGTGCAAGTACTGCTTCTGAATCATGTTCACCCCAATAGCCCCTTTTGTATGAAAGGATAACAGTTTGGTTTGTACAAAACTGTACACTGTATCCAAGAACAAAGCACGGAAAAATAACTTTTCTAGAAAGCACAGTGAGGCATCTACTCAGATAACCAGGATACAGAATTAAGGGTAATCCAGAAAAATACAGAAAGTTAACCACAGCTAGGGAAATGAGATTTCATCGTGGAGGATGACAGACTTAAGGCACTGAACTCTGTTAGGAAGTAGGGCTACAGCAGAAGCCAGAACTTGATGCCCACAAGTGTACCATCAGAGCACTGAGCAGAAACACTAATGGGAATTACGGTACTAGCCAGTTTTGACCTGGTCTAGTGGAAGGTGTCCCTGCCCATGGCAGGGGGGTTGGAACTAGATGATCTTTAAGGTCCCTTCCAACCCAAACTATTCCATGATTGTACAACACTGGTAGTGGTCACCAAGAAGCTGCAGCCCCTGCTGAATTCTTTTATTCTAGAGATGAAGACTTAGGAAGAAACAGCTCCTTACCACTCCAAAAAAAGGGCATGGGATCTTCAGTATTTCACCAGAGCCTCAATTTTTGGATTTTGCCATCTCATTTAACCTAAGCAGGCTCTAAATACAAGTAAGTTATCACAGAAATTTTACACCTGATGCTTAAACTGTCTAGCATTCTCCCATTCCTGACTCTGAATTGCTGTGCAAGTCAGTTCTTAAAGGAAAGCACCACAGAGTCACTCAGGAATAAAAGTGAAGGTTATGGAATAAATTACAGCAGCTTGAAGAAAAGTGAACGTTTTCCACACCACCTGATTTCAAGTGTCATGCAAGTGTACACTCTGAAAATCATTAACTTCTTACGATCCCATGAACAAGGGGAGCGCAGAGAACAGCTTATAACTTAGATGAACATTTTAGTGAACAAATTCGACCTTAGATCAGCAAGAACAAATGCATCTTGTGGTTTTGAGCCACAAGCATTAATTATCCTTACCCACGTCTCTCTCTGGCTTGAATCTATGAATAACAGATGAGTTGCTGTAAGGTATAGCGTTCCCGTCAGTGACTTATTGCTCGTGCTGAACCTATCGAGTAATTTCACTTGCTCTACCTGCAAGAAAAGAGGGGAGGGGGAGAAACACTTAATTTTGGGTTTGGGTTTTTTTTTTCCAGAGAGCAAAATTCTAACTTTGCAAGAGCCCTGTCAGTTTGTGCAATAATTCTGAAAATGGTAGAAAGCATAACACAGCACACAAGGCTATTCAGGCCAAACTATTAAGAACACAATAGTCGTCACATAAGCTTGGAGAAAACTGACTAATTAAAACATCCTGTTTCAAAACAAAAGCGCATAACATAGGCACAATGGTAGGCTCATTGGAATACGGACCCCACTTACATAAGTACTATGGTTATTTACTAGTAAAAGACACCAGGATATCTAGTTTTAAAAAAAATAAAAATAATTAAGAACAATTAATTACTAAGCTTTTAGGGTGCTTCCCCAAAGTAGCGCAAACACACAATTTCCTGTTATTGAGATGCCAGCACTGAATTAACAGCTGATCTCAGCAACATGCTTCATCAGCTGTCTGCAGACTCAAAGCTATAAAGATTAGGCCCTTCAGACTTGAATTTTAGGTATCTACTGTCTTTTATATCATCCCCAACTTCAAAAATCAAGACTATCATAACCTTGCGTCACAGTCAAAATAGATTCTAATGAAGTGTCAGCATTATACTAATAATTGTAACAAACTCTTAGAAATTAATGGACTGAGCAGGCATTGAAGCAGACATTTCAAGCTTGAGCCTTGCAAGGGCAAATTTCTCCTCCCAGTATTCCATCAACATTGTTATCTTAATGCTATGGCAAACATGTCCAAAGAAGGGGATTTCCAGATAGCCTGTATTTCATCGGCTGCTCATAACCTCACAGGCTCCACAGTTTGCTTTATTTGAAGCAAACATTGCATGAGTCTGTGTGCAACAGCAGGAAAGGAGCGTGGCGAACAACAGCTTACCTCCACGCGCTCTATTTCTCGGCAGCACCGTCTCATTAACGCCAAGTTAAAGCTCTTGCGCTTGCTGCTACTGCCATTAAATGCATGGCAGAACTCCAAAAACTTGACACCAGCAAGACGAGCACCCAGATGAAGTGACAGAGAACCCACATCTACTGTGCTGATGTTAGGGCATTTTGAATTCATATGTACAAGCTTATTTATCTACTAAAAGCACGTCTAAAAAACTAAAAAGTGTCTTTTCAATTCAGATATTCCTTGTAATGTAACAAGGCTTAATTTTGTGTTTGAAAGTTAGAAAAGCCATTTAATGCATACAAAGCAGAATGGAGGAAATACAAATACCTACTAAAAGCCAGCACTACTACGATATTCTAGATTTCGGTTTAGAAAGCAAAAAAATTGGAAGCTACACACATTAGTAGCTCAAAATACACGATGCTGTAAGCAGTAAGGTATCAGTGCTCAGATAGAGAGAGGCATAAATCAATACAGCACAGCCAAAATGCAGAATTCATTTGAGGCAGTTCTGCAGTGCAACTGCTTGGGTACCTGGCACTGCACCTCCCCAGAAACTGCTCCGGTTTTGTTCTGGTAACACAACCCACGAAATCCTGACATGAGAAGTTCCACTCTCCCCTGTGTAGCAACACAGCTATTCTCAAAGCTGTATTTCAGTGTTAGATGAGGACAGGCATTAGTGCTCCAGCTTCCTCTTCAAAAATTCTGAAAGCTAAGTTATACATATACTTTTCTTAAAGACAACTGAAATGTAATTTAGATTCAGCCTCCATAGATGTTCATTTAAACTTGACCCACCTCAGCTTTAATGGGTACTCAGCTGGACAGACACTTTTTTAATTTTGCCTTTTAATTGTAAGGTCTGGCAAATCATTAGATATGAAAAATAACTCAGTTTAAGAGAATGGGCTCACAAGATTACGAGACTGAAGACTGCTCAGAGTAGCTAACTAACAAATTAGTGAGTTTTTACATCAGTAGGAATTTGAACAGCTACCTCAAGAATATAGGCTATTTACAGTGAAATAGTCACCAAACAGTTTGTCAGGATTAGGAGTTGCAGATTAAAGGCAAAAAAAGTAAAGGAACATTTCAGTACAGGAGACACGTTGGAAGAGAAAGGAAGGCTGGAACGATACATCTGAAATCTTGCATTTATAAAAAGATGAAGGATTAAACTAGAACAATTAACCCAAGACAAAACCAATTACAGTACGTCATTGCAAGATTCTTCTATTACAACTCTGTATGACATTTGCTGAAATTAAAAGGAGTTTTCTCTTCCCCATTTAAGTCTCAGACGTGCAAACATAAGGTTAGGATTCAGCAGCCAAGCTAACAAAAACTTTTCATCTCCAGTAGAAAACGCATCAGTGTTTTCCACTAAAATACATTTGACTTCAAATATACAAACAGATTTGACTGAAGAAACTCCAGTCTTTTCTATGTTTTGTTTTGTAAAATATTTTTAAGGACACTTCAGTTTTAAAGGTTCATTGCAAAACCACAATATTATTCTTATTTGTGATTTCACCACTACCACCACTTACAACACATTGTCAACTGGTTTTCACCATTTGTCGCTATTTAAGTATATGATCTCAAACAGAAGTGATTTCTAAGTTGACCTCACTTCTTTATTCAACATAAACCTGTTGGACAGTTCAATTTCACAAAAAAAAGTTAAGCTTCATTTCAGGTAGCTGTGCTGACAGTTCCAAGACAATTTTAACCTCAACATTTGCAGCAAACTGAAGTTTGAGGAAGAACAAAGCCTGTGTCATCACCTCTCCTAGGCATGACAGCTTCCTTGCACAGCAGTTAATTTGTGCAAGACTGCACTGTTATTTCAAGCTTATTTCACTATAATAAAACAAATTGAAAAACTGAAATGCTGCCAGATGAGAAAAAGCAGCTACATCTCAGAACAGTTGGTGTGAGACCCAACTTGAGCTTACACATACACTGAACTTCAGGCCCACAGTGCAGGCTGTACTTTAGTTTTCTTCCTTCCTGTAACCCTAATAATTATCATCATCTAGCATACATGCATTTTACTCCACCTGGATATTCAGTAAACCAACTGCTTACAAAAAGCTAAGCGAGCATCACAGTTATAACCAAAACCTCATGTTATTTCTAGCCATGAAATCGGTAATTTTTAGAATGGATAATTTTTTTTGGTATGAATTATAAAAAACAGTTGCTTCAAGTAGTAAGCCTGGTATCTCACAGGTTGTGCTCAGAGCTTGTTTCTCTATTCAGTTATATTGCTACACAAAGTATTTGTTCCCCAGCAGGGGCCCAAAACCATGCAGAAACAGAGTCACTTGCAGATGCAAAGTCGTCAGTGACCTGCAGCATTTCTACTCCCAATTCCAGGTTTGAAACTTAAACAGCTACTGAAATCATCACGAGACTTTCGTTTTAGTCTAGTTTTTATTTTGATATTAGCTATTGACTGCAACAATACAACATTAAGTTCCCAAAAAAGGATTTTCATGTTTATAATATATATGCTGAAAAAGAAACCTGATCTCCAATCTGCCAGCGTGGTGCAAGACTGTGCCATCCAGTGAACTGAAGTGTTACTAAGAGTAGCTTCATCCTCCTGTTTTCATACTCACACATACAGGTATAAATGAAAAATAAAGCTAGCTGTAAAATTTATATAAGCTGTTACTCAAAAAAAAAAAACCCCACACCCGGTTCCTTTATATAATTATTGGTTATAAACCAACTTTCTGAGACTGAAATATGAAGCACTGGAACAGGTTGCCCAGAGAAGCTGTGGATGCCCCCTCCCTGGAAGTGTTCAAGGCCAGGCTGGATGAGGCTTTGAGCACCCTGGTCTAGTGGAGGGTGTCCCTGCCCATGGCAGGGGGGTTGGAACTAGATGGTCTTTAAGGTCCCTTCCAACCCAAACCATTCCATGATTCTATGATTCTATATGACTAGTTTAAAGTCAGGCTGCCAGGTTAGGGAACTAATCACTTGACAATTTCCAGGACCTAACAGAGAGGCGCAGCCTTTCCCACAGCCCTTGAGGTCAGGTATGACGGGCAAGATCAGAAAAACAGTGTTAGAAATGAAATTCTGTAAAAGCTCTAACTTAGAAACTTATTTGAAAGTTATTTACCAAAAAAAAAAAAAAGAGACAGACTTATGTCTTTTATTTACATTCTTGGTACAGACAAAAGACTAACAAACGGAAAGCAGACAAAAAAAAAAATCGGAGAAGTCTAAAATGTTAACTGCAGTTTAGCTATTTTTTTTAACAGCCTAACCCATTGCACATATACCGATAGCTTCCATTCCTAACCACACACACCAGAATCTATGAAAATAAGAAGAAGAAAAAAAAAAGAAAATGCTGTTTTCACAACTGATTTGCCTCCAAGTCTACAAAAAGCTGCATGGAACCACAACCCAAGTACAAAAACCAACTGCAACCCTCTCCAGCAAGCAGCTGCTGCTCCCCACCCTTCAATACAGCCCCCTGCTACACCAAGAGAGCTTTTAGTGCGTTCCCCTTGAGACGGTTCGCTCCAGCGGGGCCCACCCGTGCAGCACGCACCGAGCTCCCCACGGATGCTTTACCCCTTCCAACCCCTCGGCTCGGAGGGGTCCAGCTGAGAAGCGCCCCGGGAAGGGCAGTGCCCGCCGGGGCAGGCCCCACAGCCCAGGCCGGGCGCCCGGCAGAGGCTGAGCCAAGGGGGAAGCACCTAAGCCAGGCAGCCCCGCTGACGGCTGACCCCCCCCCGGGGCGCAGGGACACCC
>NW_010234982.1:0-2324 GCF_000690775.1 Eurypyga helias
TGGCTGAAAAACGAAAGCAAATTAAGAAATGGTATAAAGAAACAAAGCTCAGCAAAACATGTCAAGAGCACAGGTACATTTGAGAACACAGTGAACTCCACAACTGACACTAAGTGCACACTAGTAAAGACACCCCATATAAAATATAAGAATTTGTAAAACCTCTATATTTATATAGTTTCAAGTTTCTGTAATTCTACAACATAAAATAGCAAATTAAAAGGGTACGGGCAAATTAAAATTGCACTACTTAATAATCCTATACATAATGGTTCAGTTTTATGTGGCTTGTTTAAATCAGTCCATAGTTACCAGTAACTGAAGGTTATCATAGTATAAGAAATCAGATTATGTTAATTGTTACCAAGGAATGAAACCATCTTCCTCTTCTGTCTAAAAACTAGGCGATCGGTACCTGCAAAGCTCTCTTCTCTACCTGTTCTCTTAACTCTATCAGAAATAAAAAGTGTTTTCTGAATGCTGTAAAATTTAATTGAAGCCTAGAAACAGACATGTAACAGCAGAGGAAAGACCAGTTGAAGTTGCACGGACTGCAGTGCCGGCTACGATGAGAACAGGGAAGAAAGTGATGGGTTTTATTTATAAGTTCATATAATCTTCTGTAAGATTACCCTAAAACAAAACTCCACTATACACTGCCAGCAATTTTTCAACCTTCTTCAATAATCGTTTATGGGCTATGCCTTTGTATAGGGAACCCAAGCCTATGGTTTATCATACTGTATTATGTAAATATCAGTACAGATATTACAATGTGTAAAAAAGTTTTTTTTCTGATAGCTGGTGATACTAAATATGTACTTACAGCACTAAGTAATTTCCTACAAGTATTTCTTAAAAAATGTTAGTGTTTTTTCTAAGCAAAAGACAGCATCGCACAAACACAATAACGTTGTGTGTGCAAATACCACAGGCAAATTTGTCAGAAAAGCAGATGTTTAAATATGTAACAAGTGAATAAAATTTCATTAACACAATGGATTTTAAGAAGTGGAAATGAGAAAATGCAAAATTGTTCAATAACCAAGGAAAGCATCAGTGTAAAGAAAGCTTTAATGCATGCAGCCACAACAGGGTTTTATTGGCTTGTTTCCGTGCGGCTAGCACTGTAATAACATTGATGTTGTTTGATATTATATCACTTTTTCATCTGTGTATCATACCTGAAAGAGACACAAGAAACTGCAGAGGACGACACCAAGTTCCACTGCAACCAAAGGAAGTTTGCTTTTGCGTTAATGAAAACAGTATTTCACCCCGCGTTGAGTGATTTCCCCCAAGTGGCACAAGTCAGAAGCAGAGGTGCTGGATGTAATCCAAGTCTCTCAACTCCCCTTCTCCTAACTTACTCCGCCAGACCAGTCAGCCGCCTGGTTTTGTACTGAACAAATCACGTGTTACAGTCCAGATAAGCTCTGCTTCACCGTCACTCATCTGTCCTCCTCTGAATTTAGTCCAATACTCCACGTAACTAAGAAATGATCGCAGGTTTTTGGTGTGGAGGGCAGGAAATCAATACACACTGCAAAGAGTGAAGAAAATCCTCCGGCCCGAGTGTTCGACTCAAATTGAGAATCCTTTCACAGACTGGATTTTTTTTTCAAGAATTCAGGTCTTCAATTTTCTCCCAAGCGTTGCTGTAACCGATCACAGCAGCAAAGATGAGGGAAAATGTGGGCCCTCTGCAGAAGGAAACAAGAGAGCCGGTTTCCCAGGATATGGAGACGGCTGAGGTGCTCAATGATTTTTTTTGTCTCATTCTTCTTCACTGGCAAGGGCACAAACCATACCCCCAAATCACAGAAGGCAAGGGCAGGGACTGGGAGAAGGGGGAACCACCCATGGTTAGAGAGGATCAGGTTCGGGAACACCTGAGGAACCTGAAGGTGCACAGGTCCATGGGATCTGATGAAATACATCTGCGAGTCCTGGAAGAACAAGTGAATGAGGTCCCTAATCCTCTGTCCATCACATTCGAGCAGCTCTGGTGGTCTGATGAAGTTCCCACTAACTGGAAAAGGGGAAACCTAACCCCCATCTTTAAAAAGGGGAAAAATGAGAATCCGGGGAACTACAGGCCAGTGTGTCTCACCTCTGTGCCTGGCAAGGCCATGGAGCAGATTCCCCTGGAAACCATGCTGAGGCACATGGAGAATGAGGAGGTGATTGGTGACAGCCAGCATGGCTTCACCAAGGGCAGACTGTGCTGACGGATATGGTGGGCTTCTACAGTGGGGTCTCGGCCTTGGTGGATAGAGGACGGGACACCGATGTCATATACCTGGACTTCTGCAAAGCCTCTG
>NW_010234983.1:0-5841 GCF_000690775.1 Eurypyga helias
CAATACCACAGAGGGGTTTGCACAGTATCAAGGTTGCATGAACTGTTACATAAACTGTTACATAAACTAAAATGAGCAGAATCATTAAAGCCTGTTACCTTATTTTTTTTTCTTTAAGATAATACTGCCTGGACTATTTTGCCATGGTTTTCAGCTCTGTGAGTTCCACACTTGTTATACCACTTGTACTCACTTCAGAGCATAGAAAGCTGGCAAAACTAGTTCATTCATCTTCTGTGACCCCAAATAATAGTGTCGTTTGTTCTCTGGATGTTTCATCCCTTACAAACAAAGGAATTTTTTTTCCTACCTCTCAGGAGATTTTGTAGAATTTCTACATGTTTATTTGTCCTTCATCGCTTGCTTTAATATGGGACAGGCTCAGAGTTATTTTGGTACAGTACAGAGTTAGACACCTACATTCGTGATTGTAGCTGCATTAGAAAGTTGATACCACCAACTGGATTTCATTGCCTTTGCAAACATTTTATTTCAGAGTGTCAGTTGTTACTTTTTATTAGAGTCTCACAAAAATTCGCATGAAACAATGAATTTCTTTTCCAAATGTTTTGTTGCTTCTGATTTAATTAGGTTCTGTGTAAAATTGCAGTGTTGATGATTAGTATTATACTTTATCATTTGTAATAGAAACAAGCATACTAATCTAGTATTTTTATTAGTTGGCAGATGTATCTGCAGCGCTTCAATGTGTCTACTCTTTGTGTCTGTGTAGCATCTTCAGTGTTGTCAGTAGCTGTGGGAATAGTTCTGAGAATAGTGCAGCAGCAATCTACCAAAGGGACAGATGACACACTGTTTTGGTATGGAACGTTAGAATATTTATTGTTTTTAATAATTTTTCAGCTTATTCAAAAGGCTAGTATAAAATCAGGGTTGCTTTTTTCATTCAAACTATGAGTTTTATGGTAACTCAGACTTTGAATATGCAATTATAGGAAGTACCTTCTAAATTTGCATCTCCTGTAATAAACTGGGGTAATGGTTATCAACGTACATAAGAAAATGTAAGAGATGAATTGACAGTGTTACAGCCTTCTCCTACTAAAATATATTTTATGTTATTCTATAGCACTGAAAAACTAATAGTAATTTTTTAGTGTTTTTTTTTAAGATGGTGAATCCTTGTAAAGTGTATTTACAAAGGGTAACTCCGGGACACATTATGAAATTTAGTACCAAAACCCCCATGAATTCTAAATGAGCTTTGATCTAAGAGTCAGCACAGTGTATGCTGGTGTTGTGCTTTGTAACTCATGCTCACATCTGGCTTTTTTCCAGTCAAGATAGTGTGAATTTTACACCTAACTACAAAGTGACATTGTATTTGAAAGGCCTCTTAACGATATTATCCGAAAGACTTCTAAATTTTTTTTGCCCACATTACTTGTTTGCTAATACATGAAACATAATCCCCAAGTAGTAGATAATGAAAAGCAACTATAAAGGATTTCTGAAAAAATAAAACTAAGCTAAAGTAACAAGTGAAATATGAGAAGAATAGCTTTAAAAATATTTGGGAGTACTTCCTAGAATTTCTTCATATTTAAGTTAGTGTATTGCTTTTAACTGTTAGCGTTTAATAATTTTACAGACATACTGATACCTGTACCTTAACTATCAGTGTAGTTGCAGGGATCAAGACAAAAGAGTTGTCCTGTTCACCAGACATAAATATCAAACAAAAATATCTTTCAAGTTAGATAAATAGAAACTAAAATGATCTGCAGGTAAATGGAAGGGAGGCAGAAGATGGCTTAGGTAAATGGAAGGGAGGCAGAAGATGGCTTAAAAATATTTTGTGCTTAAGATTTTAGGGGATCTTTCTGCGATTGTGCAGTACACCTTAAGACTAATTAAGACAGTGCTCCTTCCTTAAAGTGTTGATAGTTCAGCTTAATAAAATGACAGCTCTGGTTTTTCAGAGTCTTAGAAACCCTGGAGGTGCATGCGTGTATGATGTTTGTCTGTGCAGATGGTGGTAAACATAAAAATTACTGCTCTATTTTGACAGAGGGTAAAGATAATTAATAAATATATGAAACTTGGTAGTGAAATGTGGGCTAAAATTTTTTTTGGAGGAGGATAGACTTATAAACCAGATGAGAAATGTCATGTTCAGTACATAAAGATGTGCTTTATTTGGTAACGATAGAGGAACTATATTTTTTTTACAGCGTATTTTGAAGTCAGTGTTTTTGTCTCAAACAAATCCAATAACTGATTTCGTTTTAAACTATTTTTAGAGAGTGTGTGAACTTCCAAAGCAATCCCCTAAGCATTTAATGTTACCAAGGTCATTGATTACACAGTATGTCAAAGAGTCAAATATGTTTGTCTCCATCTGGTTTTTAATTAATTGGTTTGCTTTTTACAGCTGAGTGTGTGAGAACTTTAGGATGACTTGGCTGTTACAATTTGGTTTACATTTCTGTGAGTATGTTTTCACTGCTCTCTTATCTGGGCAGTGCTTTTGGTATTGTTCCCACTTCCAGACTTCTTGCTGGGTTATGGTGGGGTTTGGTTTGGTTTTTTTAAACTCCTGTTTATCATTCTTAATCTAGGGCAACTGTCATGTTTAGGAATGTGGGTTGTAGCGTAGATTCTCGCGTCAGTTGTATTTTTGTCCTCTGGCAGACAAGAGCCAGAGTCAGAGCCCTGCCATCACTCAAGGCTGGACGATGTATCCTGCAAACGTAAGGCAGCTCAGCGTGTTTCACTGTCTTTTAAGTGCAATCGACTTGTGATGGCAGAATGTGTGGCTTTTGTATCTGGAGCCCAGGGTTGTATTTCCCTCTTAGCTGCCCTTGCAGCTGCACACTCGCAGTAATTCTAACCTCTAGGTAGTATTCAGCGTCACTGGTTTCCAGATTTTCTTTCACTCTATAGCTATAAATTACACTGAGGAATTTTTGGTTTTTGTTATGTTGTTTTTTTCCAGGAGCCAGTGTCATTTTGATAGACTCTCTTCCTTACAACTCGTTAGAACCTTTGAGGTTATATTTCTGACCTTAGTGATATATAGATAGACACCTCTTGCCTAAAAGAATTTTTAATTCATCTGCTGTTTATTCCTTCTTCTATACTTATAACTAATTTCTGATCACTTGCTGTCCTGCTGATCTTCCTATATTGTTGATTATTAACTGTAGGTTTTGGTTCCTCAGACATTTATTTAAATTCAAGCATAGTTTGTGCTTAGGTACATTTGAATTTTGAAGTAGGTTGTGAAAAGCATCATTCACTGAACATGTTGGCTACATTTAGAGGACAGACAAATGGGAGAACCCTGGAGGGCTTTCTGTAAAGAAAATAAAGGTTGCAAAGAAGCAAGAATTAACAGAGAAAGAAGAGTGTACAGATCAGTGGGGTACCTGGAACTGAACCTCACCCCTTATTGTAACCTCTTTTTTGATGTGGATGGAGTATAATAGCAGGGAATATTACAGTAACTAGATGCCCCTTTTCAGATACTACTAGCCTATCTTTTCTGCTGGAGTCAAAAACACTGTTCCCATAATTTGCTCACTGCACAGTACTTCTTACTTCAGACTTCTTCTGTGAGTATTGTGTTTTTAACTTGCCACAGTGCTGCCCAGAGGTGATGTAGAAAGAACAAAATACACACCCTGATTGTCACACAGAATTTGAGATCATATTCTTTCTTTGGTATGTGAAAAAATAGTTAAAAGGAGGTAATTACAAAAACTCTGAAATATGAGAGTTGATTTATCAAGCATTCCTTTTAACTAGGTGCTCTAGAATTTGATTTCTGTCTCTTAAGAGGTTTTTTTTTTCCAAGTGATCACTGGAGATGATATTTCTGTAATATGTGGAGCTCAAAACTCTGACAAGCTGAGCTAAGATAATACTGGAAGAGTGAGCTTTGAGCCCTACCTTTATGATAAATTTAATATAAATGCCTGTGTGCCTACATGAGGTCTTATAATCCTTGCAAATGACTGGCCTCAGCTATAGGTTTTACTGTAGGTTGTGCGCTACCTGAATCCTTCCTTTTGACTTGTAAAAGAAAATTAACTCTAGGTTTAGCCTTGTTTCACTTAGTTCCCCGTAACATTTACAAAAGCAAATGAAGATAGAGTTCTTTGTTGCATTTGCGCAGTTGTAGTTACAACACTTTGTAAAAAGCAAAATGGGTAATTAAGTAGTCTGCTGCCCCCTGTGCACTTCATAAATTGGCCGTATAGATACTGTCCTATTATAATTTGGGGGAGAAGTGGTGTGTTGTTAAATATTTTAGTATAGAGGTTGGTTGTGTATTGGAAGTATTCAGGAAATCTTCTTTTTGCACTGAATGATAAACCAGAAGGTATGTATCTGTTCTTAGGAGTCTGCTGAAACAAATGTGCTATATTTGAGCTTGCGAGTAGCAAATTGTGATTGCAGCAAATTCTGCTGAAATAAATGTCCATATCATTTGTGTTCTGAGAAGAAGTATGTGTTTTGTTTCAGATAAAGGACGTTCTCTCAAAAGTTCAAAATAACCATGTGGGGAAGTCACTGCTAACGAAACCTCTGAATTCTGACCAAGTGGTAAAAAAAAGTTTTTCTCCCTTCCTCTTCTGTATTTAACAGGATGGCCAAAATTAATGGATACAGCCTCATCTAATTTTGTCTGTTTTACAGGCACTGTGCTTATTTTACAGTCACTGTGCTATTGCCAAATATTAATACTAAAATTCAACTGCTAAATATTAACAACGCTAATCAGGTATTTTCAGAATTAATGTTACAGAACAGACTGCGTGTGGATTCATCCACTTACTGACATTCAGAACATTTGTATAGACATACTGCTGTAGCATTACACAGATGGACCCCTGATTTTATGTAGTTTATAGTGGTCACCTGGGGATAAACATCGTAGTTGCTGAATGGGGTGAACTTTAAATTGACTTCTAACTTCCTAGATTTGAATGTTTGGATTTTTTTATTGTAACATTGCAGGAACGATTGGAGAAAATCAACGATGCTCTTCGCAGTGAGTACGAATGTCGACGACGTATGTTAATGAAGAGGCTGGATGTGACAGTGCAGTCTTTTGGCTGGTCTGATAGAGCAAAGGTAAGCTTGCTATATTTTTTGCTTCCTGCAGGTGGGAGTCTGATACAGTTCCCCAAGGTCTTCCTACTGAATACACATACGCTGCCATTACTGTTCTCTTCTTTCCAGCCAGTTTCTCATCCTGGGTTGTAACATTCAAGTCCTAGATAATTGAAGATGGGGAAGGATGTGACCAGATGGCACAGTCCATCCTTTGTGATTGTTTATAGCTTCACAATTATAAATTCTAGCATCCTCTGTTGGGGTTTCTCACTTTAGTAAGTTTACATCTGCCCTTTTTCTTTCCTATAACCACCCCCTTCCTATCAAGTAAACTAGGAGAGAATCTCAGCATGTCTCATGCAGATGCAAGAGAGAGAGAAGCACTGGGCCTTAACAGAGATGGGTGCAAAGAGTGACTGCCCATAAAGCCAGTGAGATTACAGTGACTGCTGCCTGTCTTGGTTTCAGAGCTACTGACAGGTTATTCAAATTGTATGAGAAAAGCTCACAATTACATCAGGTAATCCTTCAGGTGGCTCAAAATTCCAAACCACTCCTGGATTTTCTCTGCTGGTATTATTTTAATTGTGAACATTTCATTTCTACTGTTTCCTAGCTCTCTGTATACTAAAAAATAGTCGTGATTTAACCAGCCTGATATTTCTGAGCTAAAAATATATATTGTTTCAATCCAAGAGAACAGGGAGATGAGGTACAAAAAGGTTGTAATTTGATCAATGGCTCAGTGTCTGAGTG
>NW_010234984.1:0-25522 GCF_000690775.1 Eurypyga helias
TCAAGGCCAGGCTGGATGAGGCTTGGAGCAACCTGGTCTAGTGGAAGGTGTCCCTGCCTGTGGCAGGGGGGTTGGAACTAGATGGTCTTTAAGGTCCCTTCCAACCCAAACCATTGTGATTCATCCTATGATTCATCGTATAAGTTTATCAGGTTGGTCCAGCACCAGGTTGAGTACCTTCTGAACACTGAACTAGAAATGACTTAAGTAGAACAGATTTGCAGAAAGCATCTGCTTAACACTTCCTGCAAGTTAGTGTTTTATAGGTATCTAAGACTGTGCCTTTAAAATAAGCAGTTTAAATTTTATCTTAAATGAAGCTGGAAGCAAGTAGCAATTCAAGATGTATGTCTGACTGCACCAGACAACATCTTTAGTTTTATGTTTAACGATCAGGGGAAGAAAAGAGCCGTTTAAGAAAAATTCCTCAATTTATGGGTTTCCTTATTAGCACAGATCTATAATATCTACCTATACAGACTGGAAATTATGCCTTTCTGTGTGCTAGTAAGTGCTGATTCTTAAGTGTTAGAGATCTATTTCGCCTCTACATGAGGTCTGATTTAATTATTTAGTATTCTGTAAAGGCCTAGTTTCAGCTCCTCCATAAGTTATTGGAAACGTTCCCTTGATCTCAGCATGTAGGTCCCTACGAGCACTGCTCAGGCTGAACACTCAGCCTGTGGAAGGAAGAATTACTGCCTGCTGCACATTGCTGAAACTCTCCCAGACACCCCCCGTGACTACTGCAGCCACCTCTGCAAGGAGCAATAGGTCCAGTGAGGAAAACAGGGAAGACAGACCCACAGGAGAGGAACCTCTCCCACTGTTACAGCAATATTTTAAGTAACCTTTTAACTGAGTAACACTATAGACTCCAAGAACCTGGGTTTTTGATAACACCCACCTTTCAGCCACATCAGTTGCCTCGGTTTCCTGTATCTGCCAAAAATTTCAACCACCTGCCCACAGCATTTGAAAATGATGGTGAATGATATTCAGCCTTCTGTTTTTACTTCCATGAGACCTTCTCCAGAAAAAAACCCTTTCCACATGGGGTGTATCTACTGTGTCCCAACTCCATAAAGAGATCAGGTTGACACTGTGTTTCCCTTTTATTCAGAGCCCTGTTACTGACCCTGAAAGAGCATTGAGATTGAGTGATATCTCCTCTAAGAAGAAAGAAGGATAAAAAGGGATGGGCTTCAAAGTTTAAAGGGAAACTTAAATCTTCAAAGAGATCTTCAGTGCCTGGATGCCTCTTTACCTAGAACTGTAAGATGAACTAGTAGGATGCAAATATGAGCAAGAAGACTATAGTAGATGGCAAAGCTAATTTTATTCACACCAAAGAAAGCCCGAAGACACTATTTTAGACCATTTTTTTAATGTCTATATGCATATTGGGTTATCTGTATGAATGAACTCTAGAGCTATAGTCACAAATTCATGGGGTTCTGAGATGAAAGTTTAAAGTTTTTTAGAACTGGCAGCATGTTGCTGTATGGAGTTTCTGCAAAGTCAGTTGATAATATATGAGATACAGTAAGTTCTACAGTTTTGTGTGTGAATTGTGCACTGACATCAGTTCAGAACCAAAACTCACTTCAAAACATCTAAAAATTCAGGTAGCTACTTAATATATCTATTCTGGAAAGCACTTCATCATGAACTTACATTTATGCACATGTTTAAGTCCTATTGATTTCAAAATGGAATTTAAGCACACACCTATGTGCTTCACTGATCTGTGCTATGCAGGAACAAAAGAATTGCATAGTGGAACAGATTAAAGGATCATCTAATAAGGTATCCAATACCTATCAACGCCCAATAATGCATTTTACTTTTTAGTGCTATACCATGAAGAAATTTCTTCCTGACCTCAGCAGATAACCATGCCCTGAAGCACGAGGATTGATAGCCCTTGTAATTATATTTAGCCAATGTCCTTGCAGATGTTCTTCTTATTTGTATAAATGCTGAATCACTTCTTGAACCTGGAGAGCCATTCCCCTCAATCTCTGGAGCAGTGAATATCATGGTTTAATTATACTTTTTGTAAACAACATTACCTTTCACCCACTCTACTCACACTATGTTGCTTTGTAATTTCATTCAATGGCCGGCAATTTATTTTTTATTACCAAAAAAGCTGACTAACAGAGCTTTCTCAGCCTTCCTTTTGCCATTCATAATTCTCTATACCTTTATTGTAGCTGTCTTTAGTTCTCAAATTATTGTTTTCCTTTTTCTGAAGTGTCCTAAAGTGAACTACCTCACAGGGAGAGGAAATTTATCACAGCTTTTCTAAGCACTTTGTCTCAGGACCCAGTCCCAGTTTTGGCATAAAATCCATCCCAGGAGCAACGCATGCAGGAGCACAGCAAGAGCTTGGCAACATCCCAGGGTATGTATATGCCATCAGCTAAGCTGTCACCCCTGCTCTCTTTTCAGACCAGCACTGTCCATCATCCACATCTGCAGACCTGTGTGAAGACACTGACACCATGGTTTGCAGAGGAGAAGCCCCAGGTGTGCTCAGCACCTCAGTGTGTACTCAAGGTCCTCTTCAGGTGATTTAAGTGCATGAAGTATGATCCAGGCCCATCAACAGCTCTTTGCTCCTGAACAGTGACTTGACCCTTTCAGCTCACGTGAAACCTTAGCTAAAAGCTATTATCATTGGCAGAAAACAAACGGCCAAAGGGATCATTGTGTTTACAGCTGGTTCCCTTGTCTTTTTTCTATGCACACACAACCTCAGAAAGTCACAACCTGGTTGTTGCTTCTAACAAGGGAGTAAGCAGAGGCAGGCATTTCCTTGCAATAGCACCTTCTGCAACAGGCTCAGAAAACTTGGATATTGTGTGGCAGGAAGCAATAAAATCTGTCTATACTTCTGTCTTCATTGCACGGAGATGGAAATAGCAGCCCTTTGTTTTCAATTATTGTTCACTGTGTTGCTGTGAGCAGGTAGCACAGAGTAATAAAAGGACACCATTTCTTTCCCATCTCACTTCTTCATAAGTGTGGAGAATGACCACATCTGCTGTGCCTGAGGCTGATTTCTGACATTCTTTCATACCTGTTATTACACGTTGGTTCACCGAGATCAGTGGAGACCTCACTTTGTAGAGACATCTAAAATTCTCTGTATCTGACCCCACATAGGATCATTGTGCAATGAAGGTGCATAACGGCAGGACAACAGGAAAGGAGGAGGAGATCAGGTGCTCAGATCCCACAGCAACTTTCTCAATGGTTGAAAGGCAACATGAGGCATTTATGGTTCTTTATTCACTTCCTTCTGTTTTTAAAACAATGGATAATCTGTAAAACAAGACTGTCCTGCTTGATACTAGTATCATGATTCCTATGGGGCTTAGTGGAAAGATTGGGATACAGACACACTGACATCCTGGAGAACCTGGCTGGAAAATGCTCCTGTGATGGAGGGAGCTGCTTGCATGCAAAGAGAAGAGACAGGCTGATGTTCCATGGGGAGCAACAAAGTCAGAGCAGTGATCGCTAATGAAGTCTGGTCAAGGACACTGGTTGTAAGGATATTCTTCACACTGGAAGGGCGATATCCTTGGGGATGAACGAGATAAGCACAAGAGAGGAACGGGCTGAGACACTGGGAAACAGATCTGGAGGAAAACAGCAGGATTCAGGCACAAAATAGAAGGGAAAGGCAGAAAAAAGTGAAGATGCCAATTGGGATACCAGGTTACTGGTCAAGCCAACAGGGAAGAATGATTCAGAAGAGAGAAAGGAAAAGCTTTTAAAAGGGGAAATAAGTATCTGCTTTCTGCTATGACCAATATGACCAAATTAAATAATCTTAGGCATTTCTAATCTTCCTTTCAATGGAAACTCTCCAAGGCTTCTCTGGCCTCTGCAGGCAATCACTTTAGGCTCTGAAGCATGAGATATGATTACCATTATAATTATCTTAGCTTGTATAGATACAAATGTTACTAATGGTCATAAAATTATCCAGTGCAGGCTCTTTTTTTCCCCCTTCATTTTAGCCAGTCTCTACATTAGTGTCCTTAACTTCCTAGGGCTGTGAATTTCTGAAGGGGAGTACATGCTGCACAAGTCAGTCCACTCCTCAGATTTGTTCTAAATATACAGCCTTTCACAATCCCCAGCTCACAGCTTCCCTTGGGTTTCTAAAGGATTTTGAATAATGAAAAGTGAATTGGGAAATGAACTATTGTTATGGGTGAGTTTTATCAGATAGTTTTATGGAAATTGGTGGATTATTTATATATACTGTAATTGTAACATGATTCACTAAATACATTTGAACACTAAATGTACTGCTTATTAATTTACATTTTAAGCGTCCCCTTGTTCTTGCATTATGTGACAATATAAAAAGCAGAGACTGATTAGTTTTCACTATTTCTCATATAATTATGAATACCTTAATCAAGTCTCTTCTAGCTCCTTTTTTTCTTTCAGGCAAAACACAATAGGGTCCTTAAAATTTTCAGGTTTTACTTTTGACAAGTAGATAAGATTGCCTCATTATCTGAAATATTGCCCTGTACTTCCCCAAATTGTTACTGGAACCATCAACACGCTATTTAACTGCACAGGCTTACTTCGCTACCCAAGGCACCCAAATAGGTTTAATGGCCACTTATGCCTGTGTGAAGTAATTACCACCACCTCGCTCCTCACTTCACTCTGCAAGCCCTTGATTCAACAAGCTATGCAACCTTGTGCCTGATTTGGGAAACAGCCCAGCTGAAGCCAATGGGTTTCTTCAAATTATTTTTGATCAGTGATAAGATTAAACCCTTCACTGGAAGAAGGCCTAAATGGTTCCACAAAAATGGCAGGTGAGCTTTTGGTGAGCAGTTCTTTGGGGTAAGGGCTGTCTTTTAGCCTGTGCTTCTATGGTTGGGATGTAACTAGTGCTGCTGATACCACCAGAAATATGCTCTGAGAGCAGCAGGACTAGTAAAGCCCTATTTCACCTGCATTTATACCTTTGCTCCTATGCATAACCCTCACCCTAACCCCCAACTCTGTCTTCTCAATTCATAGAATCACAGAATGGTTTGGGTTGGAAGGGACCTTAAAGCCCATCTGGTTCCACCCCCCCTGCCATGGGCAGGGACCCCTTCCACTAGACCAGGTTGCTCAAAGCCTCATCCAGCCTGGCCTGGAACACTTCCAGGGATGAGACATCCACAGCTTCTCTGGGCAACCTCTCCATGAAGAATTTCTTCCTTGTCTTTGGATACCTTCCCTCTAGCCAGCTCCAATTCTTACAAAGACATAAGAGTTTCATATCTCTAAAACCTTCATAAAGGTTGGTTGAAATTAGGCAATGACTTAAAGTTATGCAGGGAAGGAGGCAGAAAGACAATTTCATAAGGCTTGTTTCCTCAGGAAATGAGGATAATAAATAAATAATCGAGAGCCAGGCTGCAGGTCTCCATGAATATATGAGCAAGATTAATTTACTTTTTTCCCCCCCATAATAACACTCATTGTGAGAGCCTTGCTCTAGGCTCCTTAGATGGCCAGAAGTATTTCATAAACCTGTCTATCATAAGGATACAAAAGGTAGTTAACCTGGCAACTACTGCATTTCTCTATTGCTATTTCCATGCTATTTCCCTCCAAACTCCTGTAGCAAGGAAGTTCAGTTCTGTGGAGAGGAAATAAACAGGGTATGTGCTGCCCAGCAGGTGGGAGAGATTGATAGTCTTTCACATGCCTGTGATTCCCACTACAGGTCATGAATGCCACATGCTGCATCAACAGTCTCTCATCCTTTCTCAGTGGAGTCTAATTCCCTCTGGTCCATGGAGACCCTCTGGGGTGGTAATGTGAAAATATTATTCCTGGTATGATACACGAGGTTACTGCTTAGGGAACTCCACCATCACATTAGACAAAATGCTCCAGCTAAGAATAGCACAGCCAGGGAACCAGCTGTGATGTCCTGCAGGGCAGATGGAGACTCCAGGGCTCATTCTGCTTTTGGCTTTGTCCTGATTTCAGCTACTCCTACAAATGCCTATGTGGACAGAAGAGGCCAGTTTCCACTGTAGCAGCTAGTCTGTGAAGGGCTACAGCTATAGCACCAGCCACCTGTGCATGTTAAGTAGGTCTTTGCTGCTTTCCTCCTTGCTCCTACAAATACTCTGAGAAGACAGGCTGCGTTCGTACAAGAGAGATGGACACCTTGAGCTGGACTCTTCCCTGCTGCTGACACTACACTTCTACCTCAGCAAGATGCTGCCCTGGCAGGAGCTGCCAGCCTTCCAGCAAAGCATCATTCGTCAGGTGGAGCATTAAGCTGCTCACTGTGGAAGCCAAGCCTATTAAAATACAATCCATCTCAGCAACATCATGAGAGATGCATTGACCAGACTCAACATAAAGAGCAGCAGCAGGCTTCCTGCACTCAGCATTTCCACCTGAAAACAAGCTTGCTAAATGACTCCTCTGCAGACTCCTTAGCTTGCATCCATAGGCCTCCCAGACTGGTGTGTTTACTGTATCTCCTGGCTGCATCCTTAGTCAATTTTTCCTCTTGTCATTAAAGAAATAAAAGTTTACCAAACAGATGAATGAATAATTCTTATTAACTACAAATGACTGGATCCCAGAGGTGTCCCTGTGGTGCAATTATCCACTCCCCCTTTGCTATAACAGAAGAGAATCTCTTCATATTTCTGTCAGATGATGATACTTTAGTAATTTAGTGCTCTACAGGCAAATATCATGGCTTTGCCTTGCCCACCTCCAGCCAAACCACCCTACTGGCACATCTCACAGCTGGGACCACAGGGCTAAGTGTTATAAGAAATTTCCCCACATTATTTGATGAACAAACCATCAACCCCTACCCTGAATTAACCCAGGGAATCCATCCCCTTCATCCTTGAAGCTGCTGAGTCTCTTAAAGACCAGCACATGTACTTAGAGACACAGTAGTTGAGTTTTTGCACTTACATTTCTAGCAATGCTGTTGTCCTGGAGTGGTGCTGCTCACAGGTCTCACTGTGCCCCTGGTCAGCAGCTTTGTAGCAAGCCAAAGGTTTTATGAGCACTAAATAACCACAGCCAGGCTTCCAGCCTCCATCCCCCCATCAGCGGTTGATTGCCTTTTTAACCACACAAAGGCAGCAGTGTTGGCTCCTTCATCCTCTCTTATTAGCTGTTAACAAATTGAGTGGAAAAAGCTGTCACTGTTGTCTGGGTAGTGAAAGCTTCACATGAGGAACACCTTGTCTTCCTGCATGCTCAGATCTTTCTTTTTCTCTTGTCTTTCATAGGAGGTGTGTACATAAATCAGTGGAGCGCAGGGCAAGAGCTTTCCCCAACAGTATCAGGTTTGGAAGTGGCAGGAGAGAGCTGGGGACAGCTGAGGAGCTGGCCACTGAGCCTGGGAATGATGCTAGCCACATCTGTCTATCCTGTTGCAGGGACTTGAGCTGGTGTGAATGTTGTTTTTTGTGTCTGTCTCTATGTGAGAAGGGGATGATTTGGGCCATCATAACACAGATATGGCATTACAGAGCCATACTTCAAGCAAGATGAATTTTTCATATGTATCGTATGTAGTTCTGCAAACACATTGTTACAGAAGGTGTGTTTACACTGCTGATACTGGTGTGCTGGTGGTGTTGGGGTAGGAATATCAGAGGGAAATTCCCCATTACTAGGGAAATCAGCTTGGGTGTCAGAAAATTCCAGCACAGAAAGCCGAGTTTAGCGCATGCTCATTTACCCAGTCTCTTGTAGCAGAGATCTCGGGACCCCACCTGGAAGATGCCAGGGCACTGTGCTCTCAAACACAGGGAAGTTAATAGCTATGTCTTGTGAGAGCATTTATGTCCCTTGAAGGTTCAGGGGTGCTATCCGTGGCCATTGCACATCCTGCCTGTAGGTCCAAGCTTTGGTGATAGGGGCTTTGATTTGCTATCAAACCAGACACATGAGCTTAATCTGTTTCAGCTGTAAGGCTAGACTATGTCTTCCTTCCACTGGGGCTGAACCTGTACTCTGCATCTCCTTTTATTGACACTATTTCTTACAAAATGGAAGAGATCTAACAGGATCCATGGAGAGAGATTCACATCCATGCTTTGGTGAAAAGGACATTCCTAAGGGAAATTTGTTTCAGGGACATTATCCATCCCCTCCTCAGATCAGCCCAGCCCCTACCTCTAGGCTACAGGGTATTCAGGAACTACACTCCTTCACAGCCTATTCTGGATCTACTTCCTTTATAAGGAAATTTAAATATTCACTGGGAAAGAATTAATCTGTTCTGGAAGCCAGGAGCAATTGGAGTTTCAGTTTCCACTTCAGCTATTTTTTACACAAAGCTCAGGTGAGAAAGACAAAATACAGTATAAGCCTGAAAAGCATGAAAACAGCCTATATATAGGAACAATAAATAACAGCTTCTGTAGCAGATTCATTAGATCAGTCCCATGCCCTACAGCATAAACCCATGTGGCATCTTTGCTGCATGATTTCTCCTTCCCCAACTCTGCTAAACGTCATTCAGGCAGACACCAACGCTTGGAGCTCTCCTTTGGCAAGCACTGTCTTGTCTTACCAGCATCCACCTGGCATCTCCCTCATGCCCACCTGATGCTTGAGAAGGGCCTTGCGCAAGGAAGAAGTAGGTCCTTCTCACTCCAGTTTTACTCACCAGTTTTAGTTAGGGTGGCTCCCAAAAGGCCACACCAGGGATCCACACTCAAGAACTTCACAGATGAAGCTCCCTTTCCCAGACCTGCACAGGGAAAAGGGAGAGTGAACTGACAAAAAGACCCAGGGCAAACCCAACTGCTCCTCTTGGCAGCTGGAACAACCTGCCAGGACAGAAAAGATGAGTGAAGGGGCTGCCCTGGTGTCTGGTGCAGAGTATATCCCTGAAGTGCCCTCGGAGATGGCAGTTCTCTTTCTCAGCTCTTTCAGACTTCCTTGTGCTCACTTACTTATATGTGTGTGCTGTCTCTGTCATAAAAAAACCAGGATTAATTTCAGTAAAGATGGTCAGAGAGCCAGAATTCAGTATTTAACTTGCTCTTCCATTCTCCCAAAGAAAATGTTTGGAGTTTCCTTGGGGCTTAATTAAAAACCCTAATTAAAAGGTTTTATGCAAATTCAGGAGGAGCAGAGATTCTCTCCCCTCCCCCTAAATGCTTATTCAAGCTTTTAATTTTGGGAAATTTTAATCTTTAAATTTTTTTGTTCTTTATGCATTTTTAGTACATTTTAAAAAGAATCCCTTTGTCTAATTATTCAGAAAAGTAGGTCGTGCTTCTTCTTAAAAATCCCACGGACCCCAAATTAACTCTAGAATGCTGTAGGAGGTTAAATTTAATACCATCCTTCTGACTTGCATCGATTGGCAATGCAGCTATTTCTGCAGTACACTTTCCTTCTTTTCAATGTCATTATTATTTGTTTTTTGTAACGTGGGAGGATCTATCCATCCCACCTAATTCTGAGCTAGGACTCCGCTGTGCTAAGTGTTGTACAAACACAAAAGAAAACCACGGTTCTTACCCCGAGTGTGCAGGGTTGCGAGACAGCAATGAAGAGCTCAGTAACACCAGCTGGAGCACACACAGCAGCTGCTGTACCAAAGTCAAGGATTTTAGGGGTGTCACAGCACTGATGGCCTTAATGTGATTTCAGAGGAAAATAATGTAAAGGTAACTGTGGATTTTAATAGGAACCTATTGAAAGTTGAAGGTGCCATGCAGGGAAAAGTGCAAACGTGTTTATCAGAAATGGTAACATAGGCAGAAAAAGTCCAGTGTCACTGAAAGAACAGAGACAGTTACCATGCTGCCCTTTTCACTTTAACTCTGTTACTGCTGAAGGGAGTTTTGTTCCTCTGATTAGCTCAGGCATGTTGCTATTATTTCAAGACTCACCATGAGGATGCAACAGTAGCACATTATGAATCTGACACATTATCTGCACCAGTATGGGTAAGATAAATCTCAGTATCTAGAGGACAAAATCACTGCTAGTAGCAATAGCTGATTCACGTAGAAAGTTTCTTCACACCAAAGATTCAGCACAGGCTCAGCAAAATTCTATTTAAACCCTTGGATTATACAGATGAAGCGCAACTAGGAAACTGGCCTTAAATTGCAGCTCTGGTCTAGGTAATTTTCATGCAAGTGTGTATAATTTTGAAGATATGAGATCTCTGGTCTCTCAGTGCTCCAACATGTATGCTGCTTTCCTTGCTGATAAGCTGAAAAGCTACTCCAATACCACAGACAGCAAAGAGAACGGTTGTATTTATATCCTGCTAGAGTAGTTCTTCAGAGGTTGTGGGAACGCCTGCAAAATTTGCAGGTCAGCATTTCACAGTAATGAGTAGATGGAAACTGTAAATCACTTCCCACACTCAAGTTATGTGTTCTGCCCTCCACAAGAGTTAATAATCAGATCTGTTTAAAAAAAAAAAAAAAAGCTCAGCGAAACAAAAACCACCACCACTACAAGGGCTTTTTCCTTCACAGCTGCTGTAATGCAAGCATGAGTATCGGAACAATTACACTGATGGTTTCCCAGATTTGGAAGGGATGCTAAGGTTCAAGGGAGCAGATGGGAAGAAATAGCTGCTGGGAGGTAGCATCAAGCCTCAATTCAACAGAACAGAGAGGAGTGAACAGGAAAATAGTTATGCAGTGGATAACAACCATCATAATCTTTTTGAAATTGAGGCTATAGTAATTTACATCATCATTTATGGAGATGCCACTGGACACCTTCACTAATGTTTAGAGGTCACTCTAAATTTTAGTGCTTCCAAGCAATCCCAACAGGATCCCAGCTATGAGACCAGAACATTAAATAAATAATAATAATAAAAAGATAAATATAGCTATAACCCCTTATACTCACTGTGCAAGGCAAAGTAAGCTGTGATGCTCTCAAAAGACATGCTAAAACAAGAGGAAACACCCAGGAGCTTCATATGCTGCCTTCATCCTGGTGAATCAGGCCTGTTCTATTTATTTATTCCCCTGATTTATAGACCATCTACTGCCATGACAGCAGGGTGTTTATTTAGAAGTGAAAGGACATAAGTTCTGATAAATTCCATAAAACTTGGAGAACAAACAAAGCCTAAGAAAAACCCCAAAACTAGCTAACGCTAAACATCATGTATTGTGTTCTGAGTGACTACACAGGTTACTGTGAGCTCCAGGGTTTTTAACAGAACTGATTGATAAAAATAAAACACTATGAGGTTTCCTTTGAAGGTATTCAAATAAAGGTCACTGGGCATATTTTCGTAAGAACACATGTGATTTAGAAAACAAAGTCTTATTTTTGAAAAACACTTAGGTAGAGAATATTATTGTCATTTATCAACTCATTCCAATGAAATCATTGGAGATGAAATACACCTAATCTTGGAGGATCTGTGTCTAAAAGTTCCTGTATTCTTTCAAAGTCCTTTAGTTTTAGGATTTTAGGTCTAAATTAGTTTTGTAATTAAGCCTTAGTCATTTTGATTGCGTAAAACTGTGTTGGAAAACCTAAATACCTCTAGAAATTTGAACCTTGGGAGATGAATGCTGCTTGATGTTGAATGAGACTGCAGGCCTGAAGGCCGCATTCACTGAGACTGAAGCAAGTTAACCTCCTCAGTTTTTCTAATGACCTCAGGACCATCTGTCCAAGGAAGAAATTTTCAAAGACACGGAGAGCTCTAAGGCCCTAAGTGTTGTCTGATATGGGTTAGGACATGATTTTTCAAAGAAAATATATCAGTGAGGAATTTAACTTTCACAAGGGAGAGAGAGGCTTCCAAATCAGATAGAACCATGCCTTCCAACTTCAGTCTGTTGTTAAGGAAGACTTTGGACTATGAATTTTCTTAGCCTTTCAGTAAAGTTACAGAAGTGAAAAAGTCGTCTCCAAATCTCTTGGAGAACAGAATAATTCTATGAAAACTTGCAGTGAAAGAGGAAACTTACCGCAATGCTTTGCTATCCTTACTGCTAGACCTGAAATTCATGTGAAGGGAACAAAGATAAACAATGGATATTTTTTCTGAGACTGCAGAATCATGGGAGCTTGCATCCAGTTTCTTCACAAGTGAGAGGGAACCTTGCTGACTTTAAAAATGGAGTGTCTGATGTCCATGAGTATCATTATCAGACTTATTGTGTCAAAAGGGATGGAACTGACTCAAATCAGCTTTCACCACACCAGACAGATGCAGCGTGCACTGTGTGCAAACTGCCAGGGAGGGTTTTGGTGAGGAACTCTGCGCTGTGAACTCACTGTGCTTAGTCTGTCACGTTAGGGGTGAACAACTGGTATTAATGAATGTGGGCTAGATGTCTTGGTCAGCAACCCCCCAGCGATTCTGGGTCTCAGGAAATGTAATTGAGTTCAGTCTTCTGATAACTAGAGAAGTATACTTGAATCCACTGAGAAACATGCTAGCTTTAAACCTTCACTAGCCAAACAACTTATAAAGAAGAGAGAAATATTCATCATCATTTCACAAAAGACTTGGAGTAGGAAAAGGAGAATTAATATATTGCTCCACATATATATCCCAAATTTTTAAAGGATCTATATGCTTTATCGAAGAGAAAATAGTATGTTATGTGATTATGCTACTTTTGAACAGGGAACATAATTTGTCAGTTGCCTTGTATTAAACTCTTCTTTTGGCTAATAAATACATAACACTTATGTAAAATGTTATAATGCAAAAATATATTTATCACCAGTGGGGAGGCTGTTGGTATTAAGCACATAATTACTGCTACTAAGCTGCCATTCAGTGAAGGTTATCATATCTAAACAAAGTCTATGGTCCTGGAGATTTTCTAAAAGCTCTATTAGAATTTGCCACCTAAGGTGGTATATATAACTGCAGCTCTTGAGGTTGGCTCACTGACAACAGTGGAAGGATTATTTTGTGGGTTGGCAAACTATCCTTTTGTTTATACAGCTCAGGAGGATGTTTGCTTTCTTCACAACAGTAGGACACTGTGGATTCATGTTCAGTTTGTGATCTGCTCTAACTCCCAGCTCCTTTCCTACAGAAGTGTTTTAGTTCTCTGTTCCGTATTCACTGATCCTCCACACACGTCTGTCCACTTCCATGTGGCTTCCTCTCTCTTGCCCTCCTCTTGTTCATTTGTGGCTTTGCCTGTCATTCTGGGATGTGTTCATGTGTCCCCATCAACTGTGTCAACGCCCTTTCCCTGGTGACACCCTCTGCCTAGGACAGATGCAGTTCACGAATCTATTGGAAACTGTGTCTTCCTAGCAAAATCTGCACCAGGCTGCTACACTCTGCAGCTCTTAGGTGTCCTCAGACTGTTTTCCTCCTCCTGCCTTGGGAACAGGACTGTCTCATTTGGCAGGGAGTGGATCAGGAAAGAACAGATCTCTTCCTTTGTTGTGAGCACTGGACTACACCTGACCCTTAGGGAAGTCCACAGAAGAGGCTGGGGAGAGGAAGGGTCAGAACACTA
The DNA here is from genome assembly GCF_000690775.1 of Eurypyga helias. Taxonomy (NCBI): domain Eukaryota; kingdom Metazoa; phylum Chordata; class Aves; order Eurypygiformes; family Eurypygidae; genus Eurypyga; species Eurypyga helias. The sequence continues at coordinate 13,527 of NW_010234984.1, forward strand.
TCATTGTTCGTGTGTGATGTGGGCAGAGAGTGAGGCACAGGGTGGCTTCCAGACACAGGCAATAATGGCTGTTGCCTATGACCCCTCTGAGCAAGTCCAGAGATCTGCAAATCTGATCCAGCCATTTCTGTTTCCATAAAGGAAAAACTAAGGGTTTGTGTTGTAAGAAGGAGAAACTCAATGTAGGGTCAGTAAGCTACTGCTCCCAACTCCTTCCAGCCAGAGAAATCAAGCACGATTCTCCATGGCTTTCTGTCTCATCTCATTATCTTCTGCCCCAGGCTCAGTCCCTTTCCAGGAACAGTCTGCTTTTGCTACAGACCACATCACTCATCCATGGGCTGAAAAAAAAAATGTCATTTTGTCTCCCCTCTTCATAAGCCAGGGCTGGAGTGAAGGTAATGCTAGCAGGGACATGGAGAGGATGGGGAAGCCCCATGGGATGTGGTCTCATCCTGCCAGCCACACTCCTGAGCTGGGAGGCCAGCACACCTGGAGCTGCCTCATCCCCAGGAAGGAAAGTGGCTGCATGCTCTGTGGGGAGACACACTGGCCCTCTGCATGCCATGGGATAGGCAGGGACTTGGAAGAAAGTTTCTTTCTGCCTAGATGCACCTGGTATCTGCATTTGTAACCCCTTTGGATTTCAGGGCCTGCTTAACCTGCCTAAATGTCTTCTGACATCTTTGCAATTTGCATGTCCAGTAGACTAAGCATCTGCTACCACAAGGAAAAGGGGAGCACCACAGAGGAAAAACACACAAAACACCCAACAGCCCCTCAACCTTAAATTTTTCTGAGTAACACTGGAAGGGTTTGAGGCCTCTCTCCTCCTTAGTCCATGCCACCCAAGCTGTTTCTTTCAGTTCACTTATCTAGTTTCTCAGGCTCAGAAGATACTTGTGAGAGAAATATAGAAAATTACACTGTCAAATTGGATGGCATGAAGGAAACATCTCAGTAAGACAAGTACCCAAGACTCTTGAGATAATGCTGAGATGGAAAGAGGTTATAAATAAGGAATCTGGGACTAGATGGGGAGGGTGGCTTATTAAGAATTCTGTCCTGCGCTTTCATGCAGAGGGACCATATTCCTGGCACCGAGGAGAAGGCTTGTCTGCTGCTGATATACCTCTTTGCAAAATGTGCTATCGCTTCCCAGAAGACATACAGTCCTGCAAGTGCTCACTGCAATGTTGCTATCCACACAGCATGTGGATCTGAGATGGCGTGAGCAGCAGATTATGGATTCACCATTGGTGCCAAAAACACCTGCAGACATGTTACTTAAGGATGAAAGTTTTATCTTGGATGAAGATGAACATTGCATTTGGGAGTTAAACCTGTCTCCTTTTTAGAAAAAATGTCAGGAATTTTCTGAACAAATGTATTTTTTGAATTAAAAAATATCAAAGATAAAGATTTGATTCACAAAATGCCAAGACACACTGCTTCGACTTTCTACTTCTGTATTTTCTTAAGTGATTTTGTGAGTCATTGAAGTGCAACTGAATCAGCAGGGAAAAATAAAAGAAGGTTCAAATGAAAAATATTTCTGTGCCCTACTCCTAATGTAAGAAGATATTTTCCACTTAGAAATTCTCACCTCAGGTGCAGACAACAACACTCCAGCAGGCCCAGTTTACCCCAAGTGTTTCACTCCCAAGGCAGTGTTTTGCCTCTTCCCTACTACTCTCAAACACCCCTTTCTTGTGGCAAAATGTTAGAGTAGATAAAATCTTAAACCATCATAGGTATTCCTGTTCTCTTTCAGTTTTTTTCTCCCTTTTCACCGATTTTTCTTCCATCACATCTATTTCCTTTCTATATACATTTTTTTCACAGGTTGTAAAAACATCTTTTGTTTCTCTCTTACCCTCTGTATCTGACACCTTTGGTTTTTCTGGCCCGCTTTCATATAGCCCTGGTGGTTTTTGTAAAGGAGACGCAGTACTGCATCTTTTTAATGTCAGAGCTCTTCTGGTCTTTCTTAACTTCTTTCAGCAACTCACTGCAAAATAGTGAAGGTGATAAATGGGGTTTCACCATCTTTGCATACAATGGCAGAAGCATTTCCATCTCTTTACTGGGCATACCACAACAGATGTATCATGGGATCACATTTGTTAGGCATGGTTACTTCGTGACTGATTTATCATATAGGACTTTGTAATTCTCCATTGTTCCCAAGTGATGAATTTCTACTTCATAGGAGAAATTTCTCAGTGATATGAAGTTGGGAAATATTGTCAATACACAGGAAAAGAAAGCAATGCTACAGGGAGAAGCGGTTAACCTTAAGGACCGAAATAATAGAAACAGGACGACAGTCACTACTTTAAAATAAAACATCATGAGCTTAGGGACTAATAACAATTTCTGCTGCAGAGATGGAGTTTATCAGTTGGAAAAAATGTATTAGAAGCAAGCTAAAATGAAAGCTTTTTCATAAAAAAGGAACGTATTTTTCTCTGGAAAAGATAATTTATATGAAAAAAATTAGCTTGTTGACTTGTATTTCTCTTTCAGATAATTTGGCTAACAGTGATTATTTAGGTAAATATTCTGATTGAAGTGAAAATAGCACTTTCCACAAAAACTTTTTCAATGACAAATTTACCCTTCTCTATACATACCTAATACTTAGAGGTCATTTTTCCCAGCCTGGAAGATGGCAGTGCATCATTAAATCACCCATTTGTCTCACTGTATTGGACAAGGGGAAAAGTGTCTTTTCTAACCTTGTAAGTTTTTGGCCACAAAGAACATGTCGATGGGCTATGGCAGTTCTCCCACAAAGGCTTCTCAACCAGCTCTCTCATATCTTCAAGGTCAGACAGTTGCTTCACCAAAAATGGCCCTGATCCCAGACAGCCAGACCCCAAGGAGGCTTTGGGATGAGCTCCAGGCAGTAGCAGCTTCTTCTACTTTCACAACACAGATACTAATTTTCCTTCTCTTAGACTCTCATGGTCCTTTTTCTATCGTAACCTTTTAGTATTTTCCCTTTTCCTACTGTAGTCATGTCTACTTGTGTGCAGCTCACCCTTCTCCTTTAAATAATCTTAATTTTCATTCCTTTTGCCAACTAAAAGAGCACTATGTCCAGGGGAACAGGAGAGGCTAGAGTCTGAGTCTGTTCTGTGAAGCAGACCACAACAGATGTGCCAGCTTCACTGTTCTTGCAAGCTACACTGCAGAATTTTGTTAAGTCTTGACACACATTACAGCTCACAGGGGACAGAGGGGAGTAGAAGGGTACATCAAAAGCAGCTCACAGGTGGGTGGTTCAGAAGGCATCTCACCATTTCTTTGTGGGTAGTGAGCTGGATCCCAGATAGACCAGTGATTGATACTTGCTTTACTTCTGTATGCTGCTTTCAGATAATCCACAAGTCAGAGAGTCAGTACTTCTCCCTTGTGACTCTCCCTATTAGTCATGTCATATAGCCCTGGCAAAAAAACACATGAATGAACTGGTACAGGTTCCATCTTCATCTGGAACTGGAAGCCCCTTTTTTTCAAAGTGTTGAGAGAGTTCGAAGACCAAAAATCTTTCTCTTTCTAGGGTCAACAGATCCAATTCCTTCTGATCCAGATTTTCTCTTTTGTCTTTCTAAGAATTACCATCAAGGTTTATAAATAAAGTCACCAACACCCTGAGAGCTAACCATGCTGTAGTTCTGAAAGCTCAGGGCATGTCAAAGTCTTGGGGCCACATTCAATTGGGTTTTTTAAAGGCTTAAATTAGATGTTAGAATGTCTGTTCTTCTTTGAGTCTTTAGGAAGGCATGTTCCAGCAAGTCTGGGTAATGATAGGAAGTCTGAATTGTTCATCTCTCTCTTGAAATTAGATGCTGAGGTAGTTGTAATGTGTAAGTTACATACCTATAGAACATAAATCTGACAATGGCCATCAGTGCTGAAGTTCTATACAAAATCAGCAGACCACATACATATGTTATTTCCTCATCAAACAGGAGAATAAGGTGTCATTCCAGAAGCTCTTTGAACAGTAAGGTTAGGGAAGAAAATTCTGGAATGGAAAAGTCTTGGTATGGATGAGTCTCAGTATGGATGAAATCTGTCCTTGAGTAACAGGTACTATTTGCATGTCCTCTGAACTCTTCAGTCATTATTGCATTACCGATCCTTTCCTCCCTCAAGGCTCTTTCACTTCGGTGCTGAATTCTAGAAATTCAATAGCCAAGCCATGCCCATTAATACACTGTCTCTCTCCTTAACTGTGTTTCCTACACATCTCTATAAATAGATTTAGGCACTACACTTTCACTGTGTTCTTTAAACCTGTGAAATTCTGTTACCATAGAGATATTTTAAAAAATATTTAGCCATGAAAGTACCAATGTTAGGCTGTAAGTTCTTTGGGGCAGGGATTTTCTTTCTGACTGTGTACTATCCTTAGACAGACATATTGTAAACATCAGGTATTCTACAGGTAGATCTGTTTTACAAGCTTTTCCACAGCTATGAATCCTTTGCATCCTCTGAACTTCCTCTTCTCTAAGGCAAAGGTATTCTATGTGTAATACATAACCCAGTGGGTGAACATGTGGTTAGCTGTGCATTTTGGCTGGGTCACCAGGCCCTTGTGGTGTTAGAAGAACTGAGTCTTTGTTTGCACAGATCTTTCTTTGCTTATGTGAGAATTAGACCTAGAACAACCCATCTGGCTTCCACTCAGCACTGGACTACCCTGAATGATGTAGGGATTTGCATACGTTTACCCTTGGTGTTGTGAAAACCATTGCTATCATCTTCCTCTAGTATGGCAGGTCCCAAGGGAACTGGAAGACATCTGCATTATTAAGACTAAATTGAACATTGACTTCAATTACTCCATCTTAATAAACTCTCTACTAAGCACAAGGAGAGCTTTTATCAAGCTTGAGTATATCCTTAACTTCTGGAAGCAAAAGAAATAAAGATGTTCACCCCATTTTTTCCCTCCTCCTTTTCAGTGGTTGCCGGGAAGGGATCTTCATAAGCTTTCAGATGATACACAAGTCAAATGAATCATTCTGTGGGCGTAAAGTTGGAAATCATCCTGTGTTTTAGAAGAAAACATAATCGACAGGGCTTTAAACAAAGGAGCCACCACAGAAGCAGAGCTTGTCAAACCATGTCAGTATCTGACTGGTCTCATGTGTTGCGACTTAAAACGCTATGAGGCTCAGGAGGTGGATAGGGAAAGGACAAGTGAAAGAATAACTCTGCTGCTCCGCTGAGCACAGTAACTCTAATGAAGCGATTTGTGGAAAGGGATGCTGCTGTTGAAGGGGAAACGTGTAATGTGCACAATACCCAAACTTGGTGGGATTGGTGGCAGCTACATTTTTTCATCACTGGAAACTGCTAAAATCCTGAACAAGTTCAGAAAGCACAGGGGACTGACTTTCTCCTAGTCCTGATTACAACCCTGCTGCCACAGCAGAGTTGGGTCTATGTGGCATTCTCTACTCTAGAGAAGCCTTGAGTTGGTCTAACTGGGGAATCTATTTTGGGAGAGTATCAGCAGATTCACCTACTGAAGTCTTATTTTTCTTCAAAAGAGAATTTCACAAGAGCAACTCCATTGTGCCTCTGCAGCAGCCTTTGCTCAGAGGATGAGAAATTGCTGCGAATGTGCAGATTAAGGCCCTGTGCATAAATAATCTGAAGGACACAGAGGTTAAGGCTTGTCTGGTAGTAAAGAAGATTGTTTGAGATGTAGGCACATGACTGAGACCCGGCTTCTCATCACCATGGACTCCTTCCAGTCAATAGCAAGAGATGGATAGGTGAATTTCCCCCTGGAGGTACCCTCTCACTAGCCATTGATTACAAAGTAATTTTAAGGCAATGATATTCCAGGCTTTAGGGAGCACAGTCAGGCATCTAACTACCAGCAGGATGAATAATTCCCTCAGAGGGAAGTGAACTGTCTGTCCAAACTTACCCTTTTGTCTGCCTATTTCCCTGTTTTACAAGGAACCAACATTCATTGTTCTGTATTGTGAAACAATCAAAATGATGTGCTTATTCTGCCTCAGTTTCTTTAGGTCTTACTTTTCCTTCCCCTTAATTTTTTTCCTTCTTTATGTCTGTTCCCCATATATACAGTACTATTTCCTCTGTACCTTACTGTCTTTGTATTTAATCTGACTTACCCGTGATATAAAACTGTTTGAACATATTTCTCTCAATAACTTACCTCTAGCAACCTGTATAGCTGTTTTCTTGTTTTCTTCTTCACTTTCTACTTCCAACTCTCTTATGCTGCTCTATTTATCTTTAATCCTTTCCTCCTCTTCTATCTTCAGTGGTTTTCTACTTTTTTTTTTTTCTTACATGGAGAATCTTCTTCATTCCTACTTGTGACTCTTCTATCATGTCTCTTTGCTGTCCTTCTCTCCTTTACATCCTTATCCTCCTTTACCTTCACTCCTGCTTAACTCCCTGTCTGCACATATGTCCCTCAGGATCTGGATCCCTTTTCTTTGGCATACTCTCTACCCAAAGGAAAACGTTTTCCAGGTGCCAACAAGTCTGAAATTGGTGTCCATTCTGATCATCAGCTTGGCCTAGATTATTGCATCAATGATCAGCAGTATTTATTTCTATTCCTTTTACACAGTAATTTAACTTTCATCAATGGCAAAAGTTTATGTCAAGCAATCCTCTCCCTTCAGCATGGTCTTCCAGGGCAGGAAGAAGAGACACTGGTTTTGTCAACCACATTCAAGATTAATTCAGACCTCTGCCAAGTCAAACTTGGGGAAAGAACTTTATAATTAGGTGGCTTTGACTGATAACATCCCGCTACCAACCCAATCTGTACTGACAATTGGGAGCCAGTAATTCAGCTAACACCACCTACCATGGTTTATCACAGATGAAAGACAGTCAGTGAAGTAGCCAAAACCAAGAGGTAAAAACTTTCATAAAAAAAATCAAAGACTTGACTTGCAACTGGAATTGAAAAGGAAGCCAACAATTATAAAACTGGACTGCTGAGTGTAAGCCCCAGATATGCTGCACATGTATGGAAGAATGGTGTAATGCAGGCTCGATGCTGCCCAGCACATCCTACATCACCTGACAGTCTAGAAAGCAAGTATGAACAGACTGCCGTGGCAAAGACTGCTTCAAGAGGGAAAGGGCACAATTTTTAGCCAGACACAGAGTGAAAGAAAGAGCTCCTAGACACCACTGCTAGCTGAGTTTCTAGTAATAACCATAAATCCAAAGTGCTCTCAGTATTTCCCAGAACAGTACAAAAAATGTGAATAAAGGTGATTGATGCCTGTTCCAGATCCTGCAAAATCTTTTTCTCAAGTTACTATCTGCAACCATATTACACCTACTAGCATTAGTAAAGTAACTTTTATCCTACTATTGTCCTGTCCAGACAGATGGGAAATTCCACCTCATATCACCTGGATCTGATGACATGAAACCGTATCTCAGTTGCACGCTGGCAGTTTCTCAGTAAAAGCTTCTTAGTAGTTTCTTCACCAGTTTTACCTGCTCCTCAGTTTGGACCTACATGTCAGGTAAAAAAAAAATACCTTTTCTTGATTGGGATTGTGTATGTTTAAAAATACATGCATAAAGAGGGCAAGGGGCAGTTGTGCATAGCCATCCACGCAAGACCCTTCAGCTGACTGTCACTCACAACTCTGCATCCCAGCTCCAGAGAAAAGAATGTGATGGACCCTTTCACTGTAACATTTAATTCCTTTCTCCCAATTCCAGACAGCACCCAGGGAAATCTTCTGGCAAATGATGTCAAGGTATCTTGAGAGCTGTGAGCCCATCAGCAGGGACAGATGGCATCTCCACAGATCAGAATCAATACTAAAGAGAGCAGAAAAACCTCTGCTCCACAACCCTGCCATTCCAAGGTTACAGCCTGGCTGCAGGGCCACTGGGTATGGTTAGTCCCTGTAGCTGAACACAAGACATAGCAGACATACAGACAGGTCAAAGGAAAATGTGAGTTTTCAGTCTCAGGTGATGTGGATTCTGGGCACCTTCTCCTCCTTGCTCTGGTTTCTTGAGGACAAGTGTGACGCAGGCTCCATCTGGTTCTGTAATAAAGGATAAATTATTAAAATAAATAAAATATTGATGAACTGTTCTATAAAACAGAAGGCCTTTAAAGTATTGATTAAGAATTGAGAAAGTCATAATGAGTTTTACCTTCAGAAGTAATTAGGAAATAGTTTTTGTGTGGTAACCCTCTTCATGAGGCAGGTAAGAGGCAGTATTTAATCCTTGGATTTGACTGTCATCTGTATAGTTTATATATCATCAAACAATATTTCCTCAAGGTCATTGTGTTTTCCATCCAAGAGTCTTGTGCCACTTCATGAGCAATAACGAAACAAGTTTTACAACACAATTAAGAAATAGATAACCATCACTATAGTAAGAGCAGGATGAAGTAGGAAGATTCAGTTCCCACATCCTGCAGCATATATTTAAGATAGCTTTCAAGAAAACATAACATCAAGAGACAAAGATATTTAAAGGAAAAAAGTTATGATCTCTTAAATAGTTAAAAACAAACAATAGTTCTTCCTTAAATAATGAATAAATAAATACCTATAATTATTTTTGAACTTAGCAAGGTATCACCTATTCCAGATTGGTTCCTCAGAGCCAGCTGTAATACATACGCTTAGTAATAGCTTTAAAGTTGCTAAATGTACATGGAGGTTTTGGCATTCACACATTCCTTGTAATCTGCTCCCAATGGGACTCTCAGCAGGCTGGTGTGTTTAGGAACCACCAAACTGTCATCATGTGCTTTCCTCTGTTGGGGTCCAGCTTCTCTGGACCTTCCCTTGCTATGGCTTCATCTCACAGGAAAACACCACAGTCTCTCGCTCAGCACCTGCACACACCCTTTCCCAGAGTCCCATCATGCGGGTGACGACTTCAGGCTCAGCTCTTTGGGGCAGGTTGCAATGAAAAGCAGTTAGGGCCAGACCCAGTTCTTCCAGTTGGCTTTTAGCCCCCACTGTGCTGTGGATCCTCCATAGCCTTTGGAGAAAGTCACCTTCAGGGACTGAGTCAGTCTTACCTAAAATCTAAATCAAAAACTTGGCACTTCCAGACAGTGAATCAGATCTTAGCTGGGCTGAATCACTCCCTGGAGCTGTCTATCAATCTGACCAGTTGGCTAAGCCTCCTGACTGTGGTGCCTCTGAACTTCATCCAGACTAGCTTCTTTTGAGCTTGGTTAGTCCCACAGTTAATCAAAACCTCCTCTATAAAATCCCGTATTTCTCCTTTCTCTCTCTAACCCAAAGCTTACTGGCCTGCCTGTGAATCGCTTGACTTTATATATCCCACCATGAGTTCCTGGTTCTTTAATTTTACTTCTGAGGTTTTCCAGCTGTCTGCCTCATCCCCCTGCAGAGCCATGAAGGAACTAGTTCTCCTAGCAGGTTTCAGGCAAATAGTTCTCCTAAGGTATTTCCACCTGAATAGCCTATTACTTCAGTTAATGACCCACTCTTGCCCCATCTGGCAGATCCATGGCAGGCCTTGTCAATTTTTTGGTGGCTTACTACACATTGTGGTGATTCCCAAAACAGCAGTTCTTCACTGGGATCCACAAAATAGGCAGAAACCCAACCTGTCACTGATTTAAAACTGAATTTCTATGAACATGATGCCACTGCATCCATTCATAACATGTCAGAATTTACTTCATCCTCTTCATAATACGTTAGCTCCTGCCTATGGGTCACTATCTAGTAATCTATTAGAAGAACTGTTAATAGTGGCATTAAATACCCTCTATATAACTTGCAATGGGATGTTGCGTAGACCAAGGCCTCAGATTTAGAGGAAAGGAGTAGCAGAGGTAATATGGCACTCCTGAAATATTGGTGGGGAGATGCCGAGATCCATATATATAGCTAGGGTTTGCTCTGTTTAGAGTTGCAAAGCCTGGGGCACAGATCCACAGAAGTATTTCCACTGCAACACTGAACATTGCAGTGCCTGGCTTTCAAACCCTTCATCCCTGATTTAATGACGCTTCAGAGGGCTGGGTGCTAAGGAACAGAATTCACTAGAGCCAGCATGCTGAGAAGGGAGCTACTTAAATTAGCCAATAGGAGAAAACAACAGGAGGGATGAGTTTTAAATCATGTCTCTCTTGGGGATTGAATGCCTTAATTTGACTTCATGGAGATTAGCTTGCAGGCTGCATTGCCTATGCAGGGAGGAAAGTGTTTGAAGGCTCTTTAGCAAAGGCATGACGAAGCCCAATCATTAGAAGACAGGGAGAAAAAAAATCAAACCGGAAGCAAAGTGCATGTTTTAAAGAATCAGGATAATTAACTACTGAATTATCTTATCAAGAGATATAAGGCATTTTCCACCAACTGAGGGGCATCTTTCATTTTGAATTTCTCTGTCAATGCTCAAAAGCAACTAAAATGTGTGTGTATGATTCAGGAATTACTGGGTGATAATGTTTGTCAGGAGCTCGGTGTATATCACCATGATATACTATCTCCTGTCTTTTAAACGGATTAATCTGCTTTTACCAGCGCTAAATTTGGCCCCACTCCTCTTCCTGAGTGCTCAGTGATGTTTTGATATAGAATAATGTGAGTTAGAGATGGTATCAGCTTGTCTTGTCTTCTCTCTGTAGCCATTGCAGGGTTGTCCTTTATTTTCTGTTCGTTAGCACTTTCACCTGCAGAGTTTTATATATCTGAAGTGTTTCTATTGCTTCCCTTGGGATTGGTCAACTCTCTGTTAGAGCTCACTACTAAGACATTTTTAACATGTGAATTATCCTTCAAACCCTCTGCTCACCTACCTGTCATTTCTTTAAAGTCACACACCTGCTGGATCCAGCTCTCCCTCTCTTTCTGATGTTTATTTTTGCTTAGAGATATGCTAGCCATGGCTAGCCAACCTGCACCTCTGATGCACTTCAATTGTACTTCTCATTCTGGATCTGGGAGCCTGGTCCACACTCATCCTCCCATCGTGAAGTGCCACAACAGGATCCCCAAGAAAACCCTATCACCTGTCTGTGGTCCGCTCCCAGTACTTCCCCACCCTGTGCTCTCTGTGGTACAAGGAACATGCTGCTGATTGTGACCACCTAAATCTTTGTGTTATGTGATGCAGAGGATCAGGAAAGCTGGCCTTGCTTGGTGAATGCTGCTTTCCCCATGGTTTAACCAAACTCTGTATGTTAGATCACATATTTGGGCCAAAATGAACCCCATCGAAACAAACAGCCTGATTTTGGCCAAATTAGATCTTTTAATTTTTCCTGCATGACTGCATAACTTCAGGTGGAAGAAACTTGTAATCATATTCGCTTTTCCCTTCCGCACATTGCACTGTGGAACCGTAACTCATTTATTCATTCTCACCATCCATCTCTCACTAGTCAGCTCTTCAAGTATATTCCTTTCCTCTAAAAAAATCTAGTTTCAGACGAGTTTTCCCCTGCGTGCATTTCCCCAGGCTGAATCTAATTTTGTTTTATTTTCAAACCCTATTTCTTTCTCAGCTTTGACAGTTACGGGGCAAGTACAAGAAGCTACATGGAATTAAATGCAATCTACTTCTCTGTTCTCCTTGGGATTTGCAACACCTCCTGATTTTGTATCACCTGTGAATGTAATTAGCTGAGTCTTTATTTTGGATCGGGGATATAACTGCTCAGTGAAGAAATGGCCATGGTGAGATCTGAACAGATCAAATCCCCAAACTAAGACATTTTTTTAGTAGTAGGGTTTACTTACTTGTGATCCTTACGCCTGTCTTCCTGCCATGCAACAGTGTTTTCTGTGTGAACTGAGAGTAAACTTCACCACCTTGTTTCGCTGATGTTGCCTTGAAGTGAGAGGTAGATTTGTAAGCCCGATGCCCGCTGTAAAACTCCATACTCGTTATGCCGTGTGACTCTGCTATCACACACGTGCTTCCAGGTTTTCGGTTGTGTGGGT
>NW_010234985.1:0-7846 GCF_000690775.1 Eurypyga helias
CTCTCTGAGTGCGACCATCCAGGCACCTCTTTATCCATAGAGCAGTACTGCACTGAATGCTCTTTTGTCTTTTTAGGTGTTAGAATTGGCTGTTTAGTATCAGAGTTTTAAATATAGGTATTGCATGAGTAAGAGAAAGACTTTTAGTCCTGAAAATAATGGGAAGCAGTGGGATTTTTGTTAGATTACAAGCAAAACATGGTGTAACTATCAAACATGGTGGAAAAATACTATGCAGAAATTTTATGTCTGGAGCACTGATTGCAGAGCTGGCTTCTGATTTAAGTCTCCCTCTCTGCCTCCTTCCATCTGTGTTCAAAGATGATTCTGTGTTTCCAGTATTTCTTATTCAAAGCTCAAGGTCCCTCATCCTCTTCTTGCTGTTATCTGCCACATTTTAGCCATGGTTTAAAATTTTTCTTACATGCATGTCTTTTATCATTGAGCTGTGACTCAGAACAACATTGCTGTGATAGCTTTTGCATAACCTTTCTGACAAACTGGCCAAGTTGTGATTTACACTGTTTGGCATCTTTGGCTATCTATGTTCTTCCTGATAATGACTTTTCTTACACTTTCCTAGTGCATAAATGGGAGTTTCTAATTGCATGAACTCTACTTCTTGCATTGCCTTATTCAAGCACAGGAGAAATAAAATCTAGAAGACAAAAACTCGATCCTAGCATTCATCCTCTTACACAGTTCTGTTACTCAAGAGACTTATCTAAGGTGTCTGGTAGCAATCAGACATCAACTCTGTATCAGCTCTTACACAGAATCACAGAATCACTAAGGTTGGAAAAGACCTGTAAGATCATCTAGTCCAAACATCAACCCAACACTACCATACCCACTAGACCATATCCTCAAGTGCCACGTCTACATGTTTCTTGAACACCTCTGGAGATGGTGACTCTACCACTTCCCTGGGCAGCCTGCTCCAGTGCCTGACCACTCTTTCACTAAAGAAGTTTTTCCTAATATCTAGTCTAAACTTCCCTGATGCAACTTGGGTCAATTTCGTCTTGTCCTGTCACCAGTTACGCAAGAGAACAGACCAGCACCCGTGTCCCTACAGCCTCCTTTCAGGGAGCTGTAGAGAGTGATCGGTTCTCCCCTCAGCCTCCTTCAGGCTAAACAGCCCCGGCTCCCTCAGCTGCTCCTCATAAGAGCTGTCCTCCAGACCCTTCACTAGCTCCACTGCCCTTCTCTGGACACGCTCCAGCATGTCTGTGTCCTTCTTGTAGTGAGGGGCCCAAAACTGAACATAGGACTCAAGGTACGGCCTAACTGGTACCCTGCTCCTGCTGACCACACTGTTGCTGATACAGGCCAGGATGCTTTTGGCCTTCTTGACCGCCTGGGCACACTGCTGAGCTGTATTTAGCCAGTCTTTGACCAACACTCCCAGGTCCTTTTTCTGCCTGACAGCATTCCAGCCACTTGTCCCCAAGCCTGTAGCAATGCCTGGAGTTGTTGTGACTTAAATGCAGGACCTAACCTGCATATTCTTCCAGTCCCTGTCATCAGACAATTAACTTTTACAGAACAAAACCCTAGCATTGTTTACTTAAGTCTAATCCTACAGTAATTCTGCATTTGTGAAAGAGGATGACTTGCTTTTCACCTTAAGAGAGGAAGTGATGTCATATTTTGGTATTTTAGTTTTTTTGGACACTGCAAGACACTTTGACTTTTCGAAGCCTAGGAAGCCTCAATTGTCTATTACTTGTATGTAGAAAATCTGCTTTATAATATGTGCAGCCAAATTTATCCCTGGTGCAACTTTACTGACTTCAAATTAAAATCAGCTTCTGTTAAATGATCCATATGGGAAATACACAGCTTGGTTAATCAAAGGAAAGCATCCTTTACTATGTGTAGTAGTTTAAATCTGGATTTTTTTTTTTCTCTTATATGCATTGCTTGCAGTTATTATGATTAAATATGCAAAAAAATAGAATTTGAAAGTCGTATAAATGGTGATTCTGGCTAAAGAGTATAACGAACTGCATGGGAAGAAGCTGATGTGAATGTACATATGAGTGTGACTCTGTTTATATATCAGCATAGCCAACAGTAATCATAGAGCAGGATAAACAAGTATGTGGGTGGTGTTCATACAAACCCTGCAGTTCAGAGTTTTTACAATGAAGCAAAAGGAGCCTGGCAGCCCGATGGCTACAGAGGGCCAGTTTGGCAAGCTTAAGCATCACCTAATAAATTGTCTGTCATCAAGGTTAGGTTTTAAATCTGATATAACCCTCAAATCCACCTTAAGAATATTATTTTCTGCCATAGATTTTAGGTTTTGGGCCTTTTCCTTAATAATTCCTAGTTTTGTTCTTTTGTAGCTATCTGCTAACTTTGCTGATTTTTGTATTTGCAATGTCTTAACACTAATGATACTGTCAACCTTGTGAAGCTAAGGAATTACGAAAATATGTGTCCTTAAAACACATATCCTAATGGATAGAAGCCAGGATGAGGAAATAATACACATTCAGCATTGTGATGTATTTATACTGATGACTATGGGGGAAGGCAGAGGATATTCAACCTCCAGGAACAAGGAAAATAATCTCATAGAATTTAAACTATATGTGAAGTGCATAAGAATGAAAATCTAGATATGTAGATGATCTGAAGGAAAGAAAGTCTGATCCCATGAATCAGTATCTAAACATATTACAGGAGTATAATCTTACTCATCATTTAGCAACCGAAGTGATTGAGAAATTGCTGACTAAACTGTAAGTTGATTGATTTAATGAACAACACAACCTTATATAACTTTCGCAGAAAAGTATTGTGCATTAGCTAGGGGTGAAGTGTAAGGAAGCCCCAGTATGTCACTTAGCTGACTTGAAAATGAATGTTAGAACACTGTAGAAAGATAAAACAATAATATATGTTCGCAAATCAAATTCTGGTTCAACAATATTTAAAGATGCCTGTTTGCTTAGACTTTAAATCTAGCACAAATCAATCCATTTTAATACATTGAAAATATCAAGAGATTAGCAAATTTCCCATAATTTATTTATGAATATTACATAAAATGAAGGAGTGTATTTGTCAATTAGTATGTACAAGTGACTCATAGAAATGCTAAACTTTAATTTAATCTCTGCTAGGCTGAATGAAACCAGCCTCCCTGTAACCATAGACACACCATTAACCTGTCAGCCATTAAGGCAAGTTGGTAAGTTACTACTAAAATGGAGCTGAAAAACAGAGATTGATGAGTAAAGAAAAAGAGTTAGTACTTCAAAAAAAGCATGTGGTTGTGTGTTCAGTAAATTAATGTATTTTAAAGAGAATTACACTGTATGTGTACAAATATTTTATTTTCAAATATATATATTAAAACCCAGTTAAAATAGGAATAACTCACTTTAAATAGAATCAAAAGATTTTACTCATTATCTGTCTATCTTGCATCTATTATGCAACTTCAAGTCAGAATTTTATTAATAAAGAACTGTGTAATGCTTGTTGTTTTAAAAAAAAGAAATCAAGAATGAAACTTGCGTGCTTTTGCAGCCTGAGGTAGATTTTTGATATAGTGCATGCAACTAATCTCAATATTGGCAAGAGACAGTGGAAAATACGGAGGGTTAAACACCTCCTAAGACAAAGTTCAAGAAAATGTATCTCTAAGTATAAATTTTCTCCCTTGTGAAAATGATTTTTCTGACCTTCTGTTACTTCCCAAGGAAAAATATTTCATCAGAGGCTGTTAGAGAATACAGTGAGAGATCATTGAAGAAAATGTGTGCTTTACATAAATTACATTGACAAAACAAAAAAATGTTCGAAAATTAAAGTGAAGACTGCAAAGTCAATCATTCAGAAAGTTTGGTTATGTTCATTCTGTAAACTGTAGTTTTGTCCTGTGTGTTCATGTATTTGGGCACAGTCTTGATTAACATCCACAGTATCTATATCCCCAAAGAGGGTCTTGAGGTCTTCTCCAGATTTCCCCAGAAACATCCACACTACACGGCGTGAACATCTTACAAGGTTTTCTGATTTTCAGAAAGTTCCTTTTGACACTCATTATGCCCCCGACTTCTTTGCACCACCACACCCAGATGTATGTTACAACAAAAAGTACTCTGCCAACCACTACACATCCATCTTGCTGCAAGGATAGGACACACTGGAAAGAAGACATTCTGGGTGAGGAGCTAATATGATCTGATAGTGTTTCCTGCAGGAGTGGGGAAATTTTTCCTCTCTGTGGTGCTGCAGGTAGCATTCAGATGGTGGGAGGACAGCTGGCTGCTGGACAGTCGGAGCAGAGAGTTCCTGAAGAGCCTTTGACAGATGAAAGCATGGTGTGAAGCAAGGTGGTGCAGGAAATGTGTTGCACCTGCTGAATGGTGATCCAGGCCAGGCTGTGGCTTCATAAAGGCTGTTGGAGACATCTTGCTGCTTCTGCTCTGTGGCTGTTCTATATGGGCCTTATATGACATTGACCAGAAGAGAGGTGACAGAGGGCTTCTAGAATTACGCCTTTAATCAACTATCCCTGGCATTAGAAGCCTGTGTATTTGTGTGTCTTCTTTCAGTGGGAGGTAGTGCAGTATGATGAGGCAGAATAGGCTACCTGGTGGCTTGCCTTGCAAAAACTTCTGGAAAATGTGATACTAAAGGCAGAAGTACCTCCCCTCCCTCAGCTGGCAACAGGAAGTGTGGCAGTACCAGAAACTTGGCTTCTAATGTATTTTTTCTTTACATCTTTCTAATTTGCTCTATCACTTCATTCTGAATGAAGCTTTGCAGTTGCCAAATGAAAATATTTTTTGCAGATGGGCTTTAAAAATCATGTTCTCAGCAGTCTGCCTGACTACTCTGTTGACTACAATACAGCCCTCCCTTTCAATTGAAAAGTTAAAAATTGTCACCAAATTTACCACAGTTTTCTGAGTATTCTCACAGTATTTTCACAGTATTCTGAGAAAGTTTTGGATATCACAGCAGTGCAGAATGATGTTGTGCCTGGAAGTGATAGTGCATGAACTGAGGATTTGGTAGTGAAACTTAGTTGTCTGCTCTCGTGTAGTGTGTGCCACTGCTATGTTATATGCTATGGATCTGGACTGCTCAGCTTGTGGTTGCAAAGTCCATTTTTTAAACTCCTGGGATGGGTCTTCACAAAGTTTTCTGACTTGCCTGATGCTTTCACCCTGCTCTGCTTAGCCACTAGAAGATGAAACACTGTGGACAAAAAGATAAGGCTGTGGAGGCTGCAACAGAGAAGTTGAGATGCAGCCACTGAAACCACAGGGGAGATAGTATCACTTACTCTCCTAAAAAAGAAATTTTAAGGAAAATATTTTTGACCTCTCTGTTTTAAGGTAGGGCATGTGGAATGTTAGTGGAGACTTCATAGAAAGTAATTGTGAGTATGTGAGATTCATGAGTGATTTAATTTTAACTTAGTTATATTGGGTAGGTGTTGAAGAATGAAATCCCAGTAAATAATCAGGACCCTGCTTCAATTAAGGACACAACAGATTTTTTCCTAAAGTGACTGATATAACTGGTATTTTTAGATCTTGAACCTGAAAATAAACAAAACAACACAAAAGGTATTTGCTTTATGTGCTAGAAAATGAAAGGTTTTTTGAAGACAAAAGATGGTGTAGTTGTTTTAGGGGAAACCTGAGGGTTTTTTTGGAAGTAGAAGGTATATGACTTGCTTAGGAAATGATGACCAATATGTTGACATTTAACAATTATTGTGGGCCAAATAAATACATTGAATTTTTTTTCTGTATTCATGCTGATTTGTTGTTTTGCATAGTTTTCATGATCCCACTATTTTTCTTTCTGGTTTCCTGGCTCTGAAGGAATATACCTTCTGGCACTTAAGCCCAGCCTCACTATAGCCCAGCTTCAGCCCCAAGAGACTGCATGGCCTCTCATTTTAGTGCAGGTTCTGCACTAAATGTGCATCACTCACAGAGAACTGCAGGAATGGTGAATTGGTTTGTCATTTATTACAATGCAAGGTGACATGGCCGTGGCTAGCAAGGCTGGTGTGTTGGAGGGAGTATCATGATGCCTGTGCAACCATGGGACCCAGCAACCTTGCCCCAAATACTGCCCTGTGACTATTCTTTCAGGGAGAGACCATTCCTTGTGGGTTGTATGTCATATTCTCCTTAACATCTGTTGTCATCTTGTTAGTGCTACAATGATAGGTGGGAGGAGATGGGACATGGCAGGGGCAGCTGTGTGGAGATGAGTGCAGTGCAAATGGAGGCTGCCACATGAGAACTTCAAGAGGGAAACTCCTCTGTGGGAAAGAGGAGACTTCCATGAAGAACTGAATTTACCTGAAAGGAAGATGAGGGATTTTCCCAAGTAGAGATGGTCTTAGATCCAGTGTCATCTATATCTTACCTTAATAAGCCCTAGAACTTGTGTTATACCTGGAAATGTGGTTGTTGTGCATGTGCTTGCTTTCAGGGCCACGTTTCTCTGAGAGTGTTGAGTGAGAAAATTTAGAGACCTCAGAGGCACCTTCCCAGAAGACAAACTTGTGGTAGGGTCTATTCTGCAGTCTTGGTTTTGACGTAAAGTGCAGTAGCATACAAAGCATTTGGTGAGGAGTTCTGCAAAGAGACTCTTTTCTGTTCAGAAACTAAGGTGTATGTCAGGGAGCAGAATGGGCTGACCCTAGCCCATGGGCAGGGCATAGGGGGAGGTGCCATGGGAGATTGGACAGGGCTATTAAATCTTTTTAGTGCCCTCAGGGCACTGATGCTGTTTTAGAAATGTTAGTGAGAACAATATCATGGAAGACACACAGGGAAACTTAAGAGCTGCTGGGTAAGAGTGCAATGACCAGTCTGGAAAGGAGATTCACAGTGTTTCACTGAGACCTACCGGAATATGTTTAGAATTTTATCCCGACCTGTTTGTTATGGTTGGTTATCTCTCTGCTTTTGAGGGTGGGGGAAAAATTAATTTGCCCTCAGTGCAAATTGAAATAGACCTGAAATCTTTTGTGTTTTTTTTCCTTTTTTTTTTCCCTTTTTCTTTTTTTCCTTATTTTATTTTTAGGTGAAATTGACATACTGTTTTATAACTACCTTTATGTGTTTTTATGTGTTTATGTTGAAGCTGAGTAAGAAGAATTTCTAGTCAGCACCTTGAAGTACTGGCAGAATATATTCTTCTTAAAGAATAATGAGCTATTACAGCATAGGAAAGTGAAAATAAACATTGAACAAAAGCAAAACCTTTTATTTTAAAGAAATAGACACTTTTTCACCTAGTGAAACCCTTTTCAGTAAAAAACATAACTCAATATGAAAGACCTTGACCCTGACTGTATTAATAAGTGGATGTGTTTTCACTGGTATGCCAAGTTATTTTCTGTTTTTAATGTAATACATAATCACTTGGTTAATTCAGGCAATAATAGCAGCAGACTTTTCCAAATCTGTTTTTATATCATTTAACCTAATCTGTGGATTTGGGAAGTAAAATACTCCAAGTAGAAAATTGAATTTAATTTAATAACCACCACCACCCACCACACACATTCTCAATGAAAACACACTGACGTGAAAAGGTCTACGCAATTACGTTTGCCCCTTTTAAGTGCAGAATACAACTTTTACATTATACTTATTTTCATTGAACACTAGGCAAATGCTTTTACCTCTCATTCTCCATCTTGATTTTCAAAGGTATGGCTGTATTTCTTCTGTTATATGTAGTCAGTTAAGTATTCACCTAAGGAAAAATTAATTCCATGTCATAACTCATATTTATTAGAGGCAGTTCAAGTTTTGAAGGAATCTGTGTCATGGTTTAACTCCAG
>NW_010234986.1:0-6723 GCF_000690775.1 Eurypyga helias
GTCATCGGGAACTTCGCCAGAAGTTCGGCTCCTCTGGACTGGACCATCTCTGCCCATGCCTCTGTGCGATGCCTGCCCTAACACAGGCCAGCCTGTGTCCCCACCACACAAACCCCCCAGAAGCCCGACGTGGGGTGAGGTTGGAGCCCACGCGAGTGCTCACCGAGCTTCGGCCACATGGTCTGTAGAGCAGGAGCGTGGGGCAGGCAGCTGGGACACACCCCACGCGCGGTCACAGAAGAGTCCTGTGGCTATAGGCACCCAAAGGTGGGAACTGGCCACCGTTACCTTAATGGCTACAAACTGGCCCAGAAATGAGCCAGCTGCTGTCATGCAAACGCTCCTGACCTTCAGGAACTGTCAGGAAGGGCTGGCCAGAGATGGACGAGACAGATGGCTGTTCTCTTTTAGACACATCGGAGCGACAAACTACCTAGGATACACGTTTTTGCAGATTAAGTTTTTGACTGCCACAAAAAGAGGAAAAGAAGCACAAAAGAAATTGAAGAAGAAGGTGTTCAGAAATTACTGCTATTTGATAGAGAAACAGTGACCATGCCAGCATAGGCCATGTGACAGCAGTAAGAATGAGGCATGGTCCTCTTAACAGCACTGCTGAGCAGCCCCATCTCTCTTAGTAAGTCCCTGGCTGCCCATTCCCTGCCTGCCAATTGCTAGGGCTGACTGGAAAGTCAGCGTGTGGCCCATACACTGTGAACCAGGGCAGGAAGGATTACCATGGCTGTTCACACCGTGCTTCTCTAGCTGGCACTGCAGACATCCATTCCTCTGCAAACAGGCCTGGAAGGGGCACCACCGTGCCCCCTTGGTGATGGGCCGTGCCCCCTTGGTGATGGGCCGCTCGGACAGCACTCACAGAGCCAGCAGTTTAGCTTGGCCAGCTGGAAACTCCAAGGTAGCAGGGCAGCCTAGCTCCTCAGAAACTCAAGCAGAGAGATGTGATGATGTCTGCTTTAGATAGCTCTCTGCTGCAGACAGCTTTCTTTACATAGCCCTCTAACCCCTGGAGAAGAGGAATCATCTCATCTGGCTAAAGGTTCTCTGACCTTCTCTCCTTCAACTACAGTCACTGCAACTCACTCACGTCTCCCTTTCAAACGCCTTCCTGATAACAGTCCTCAGCTGAGATCACATGGTGGTTCTGAGCCCTGCCATGCAGGAGCAGTCTGTCCAAAGATGAAAGAAACATCCAGTCTATACATCCTACCCCCACAGAGAGGGTCAACCAGCTCCTCAGCTGCCTCAGGCTTGAGGTCTTTAGGTCAAAGACAAGAAACCTCAAACTACAGTGCTCAGGAGGACTGCATCAGAAAGAAAGGGCCTAGGTTCCTGCAAAAGCAGGAAACTTCTTATGCAAAAGTGCTAGGAAATGACACACTCTGTCTCTGCAGAGGAAGGGAGAAAATATTATTGTGGTTGTTAGTTTGATGGGGGGGAAATTCCTTTCTGGAACTTCCTGGCTTCCCAGACAGCCTCTGGGTTTATCCCAAGTGTATAAATAAAATACAGCTTTAGACATCAAAGAGATTTCCCAGTTCCTCTTGTTGGGCACCCCATCTACATCTGTGTATGTGAGCAGTTTCAGTGCTTCTAAGGAAAGCGAAAAAGAGCCAGGGTAGGATCACCAGGGAAGGAAATGCCAGGAAGAATTTCCAGGAGGTGAAAGTTTGATCCTGCTGTCGTGCAGCTCATCTCTACCGAGGGCATGGTGCATGAATGAGAAGAGAAACAGCCAGGCTGTACCCACACTGGTCCCTGACTGGGGTACTGCTGGCCACGGTGCCTCACTGTGAGCCTGGCCAGACCTCTCCAATTGCCATCAGATGATCAGAAAGCACCAGCCAGGCACTGGTGGTGTTTCACAGAACTTCAGCTGCTGCCAGGCTCCAGTTCATCAGTGGGGAGGGAAGACGGTGTGTAAACCTGTGCTACTGAGCTACTCTTAGCATGGTGGGGAAGGCGAGAGAGAGGAGCACAAGTTCTGCCCAAGGTCTCTGCAGGAGGCAACACAGAAGAATCCTCAGAGAAAGGCTGGGAGGCCTTACACAGCCCTTAAAATAACTGTAGAACTGGAAAATGCTGTAATGACTGAGGATTTGTGGCCACAAACTAGCCAGAAGCCAACCGAAGGGGTCCAAGCATCCCGTAAAACTGCACTTTGAGGAACAGAACAAGACAACCTGTCTTCACAAGCCTCCACCTCAAAAACTCACATTGCTAGACTGGCCAAGGAAAGAGCAACCTTAGAAGATTTTGTAATAAAATGAATCACAAGCATGTCATTTACTCCTTGCTTTCTGAACTCTGTTAATGCACACTGCATCTGTACATCCCCCCGTCTCCTCCAGAGGCCAAGGCCAGATGCTGAAACTTTATCAGTTTCTCACAACTAAGGAAAGTTATTTGCAAGCTATCCACCAGAAATCCCAGTTGGAACAGCTCTCTAGGCAGCATGGCTGTGTAAACAAGGATGAAAACGGCCTTGGGAGGGAGGAAATGAGTTTGGCATCAGAAACCGTGAACTCTGCATGCAGGCACGCTAGCACTGAAAATGGTCAAAAAAGGGAGCAGGAGAAGATGGGCTAAGACAAAGGGCAGATAAGAGGGGGTGTGTTGTAATGGAAATCTTACCATACATCACTCCCTTATGTCTCTTTGTTTCCAGGGTAAAACCTTCCTGCTCCGAAGTGCTGTCAGAACAGAAACAGGATCTGGCTTATCCATGGACAGCCACAGCCTGCCTCCGTCCTACAAACCTCCCCAACGGGGCCTGGCTAAAAGGAACCCTGTGGAAAGCGCTGTGTTGCCCCCGTCTCCCCGCTGCCTGCATTACACAGCAGCTGGCCCCAGGGGGCACAAGAGACCGCCGCTTCGCTGCTGCGCGCCCTGTCCGACCGAGCCCAGCCGCGAGACGGGACAGCGGGCTGGAGGGTGCTCTGCCTCCGCGTTCTTCCACCCGGGCTGCGGGCGGAACTGGGATCACCCCGCAGCAGCAACGAGCTGCTTTGTCTGGCCGGGCACACACGCAAGCAGGAAGGCACTATTTATCGGCCAAAGGGCTGGGTGTCTCACGCACAGCCGGCCAGGCTGCTGGCTCGGCACGCTCCCTTGTCACGGCTTAAGGCCGAGGAGAGCGCGGAAGGCAAGTGTGAGAGGATCAGGCCTCCCTCCGAATTCCACCCGAATGCTCACCCTTGTCTGAGCGGGTGGGAGACGGGCCGCTGATCCTCACCCTACAGTTACATCCCATCTCCCAGCCCTCAAAGGAGATCACCAGCGTGGCCCGCACAGCCTGACTGCACCCGGACAATGCAGGAACAAATTCTCCTGGGCTCGCTTTCCACACCACAGCCAGCATTCCTAGAGGTATTACAGAGTAATTTTCTGGAGCCTGCCTTTGAGAAACCTCTCCTCTTTCTCAGCTAGATCTACTCAGCTGTATCCTGGTTGCTCTCTAGATGGACAGAGTGCCCTCCAGACACATAGCGTCAAATCCCCCAAATTAACCTGCTCACACACTGGGAAAAAGGACGTGTCACAGATGCATGGGACAGTCTCCAGGAGACATTGCGAATCGCAAGAAAAATAGGACAGACAGATCCCATCTAAAGGACAAAATGTTAATCTCATTACTCTCCAGCCCTCCCTTTTTCTGTCTTGTAAACCCAAGGAAGGACTCCAGAAGATCCAGCCAAATTTGCTGCATATATGGCAGACACTCATCACACCTGCTGATAAATCGGCTTTCAACCTCCTTCCGCTCAGTTCCCTGCTGCTATCTATCATCCTGTATCGACACCACAGTCTCAGACCTGTCCCCACACTTGCTTATCGCGCGGGCTGCGGTGGGGACGGTTGGATACTCCAGTCACTTGTTGCCTGGTAGAACAGCAGTCCCACCACATTGACTGGTCCCGCAAAGATAACAAGAGAAACTCACGATGTCAGCGTCATCTCAGCCCTGGCTGATGTGCTCTGATGCTAATGTGGTGGCTGCAGTGACAGAAGTGAAGTTCAAGTTCTGGTAAGAGCCAGATTAAGAGGGGAACAGCCAGCTGGAGTGAGGAGAAAGGCCATGATTAGAGCAGACACATGGGTCAGGAAAAGGACGCGACTTTGGGCACTGTAATGAGCATCCTGACCAAAGGAGTTGTGTCCCTTCATATCAGCGCAGGGTTGCTGCTGTCTGTCGGACACCTTTCTGTGCTCTTCTTCAGAGGACACAGAAAAACTAAAAGCTCAAGTACATTCATGTAACGGAAACTTGATAGCACCAGTCCCAAGAGATGGTAGAGCACATGGCTCAGTCTAACTGAATACACTTGCAGTGGTGTTCCCTTGCAAAATCTAGTCAGCCCTCCATAATTTCATATAGCAAAGACAGTGTAATCTTAAAATCTCCAGTTTCTACCTGAAGGCAAAGGAAGCTATATTCTACAAAGCCTGATGAAAATTAGCCAGGCTTTGAAAAATTACCGGTTTGTATGTTTTTATTTTTTCCTCTTATGTTTTTTGTGATTTTCTTCCTAAAAATACAAAAAATGTTAATTAGAGTTCACTGCTGTTATATGCCACTGTTATGAAGGCAGCAATAATAAAACTGTGTAATTGCAACACACTTTACCTTCCACTGTGTGTCTGCTATTTGGGGAAAACACCAAAGGGTCATTAAAACCAGAAGGCAAGGCTTTTTAGCTAAGGTGGTAGAAGATTCAAAGGATCAAGGCCCATGTCCACAAAAAAACACAAGGTCCCATAAAATGGATCTTGGGAGAAATCAAGTATCTAAGTCCAGGCATGCAGCCCTTAAAACCCTGCCTAATCCCTTGGGCTCCTAGACTATGTCTATACCAGTAAATTAAACGTGCCCAGGACTGTTCTCTGGCACTGAGGGCCCTGGCACAGGATGGCTTGCACCCATAGCATTAAACTCTTTTATCCTTCAAGCAAGGTATTTGGATCCAAGTGGTTGCTGGGAACAGTCTCTGGCCCACACTAACTCCCTCAGTCAAGCCTGGGAATTGTTTGGAAGAGTGTTAACTGGCACAGGCCAAAATCATGGCAAGAATAAATTAACAAGAATCAGCTACTAATTTCATAGACGATGGAGTTGTAGTGCCCCAGAACATTAGCTGGTACAGATGAAACCCTAAAATCCTGTCATGTGCACATACATTATCTACATGTGCTTATATACTATCTATACATATATACATTTGTGTAGATTATGCACTTACACCGTATACTTACGAGTATCAAGTTTGGCCCGCATAGGAAGGATTCTTGGCAAAAGTATGGCAGATAGGTGTTTATATTGCTGGCTGACTAGCCATCAGCAGTCCTTACTTTCAAGTGTCTTCATTCCTGCCTTCCAGGTTAGCCTTGAATTGCTACCTTCTCAGAGACTGCAATTTTATTCTGAGTAACTGGAAACATCCGGAGGTAATTTTCACACTCATTTTCACAGCTGCATTCATCCATGCTTAGAGGTGTTTGTATGGAGATCACCTTTGCTTTTGAATTCTGCTGTGACTCTCTAACACTGTCTTATGTCTGTATTTTACGTGATCTGGCAGATCCCAGGAACAGTGCAAAGTCCAGGGCTCTCCTGTGACTGACAGCCTTGTGTCTACCTTGCCAGAAGGGAGCCTGAACCACCAGCTCTACCTGCTCCTCTCAGTAAACAACACGGCAGCTCTTCAGAGCTGGAAGCCATTGCTCCATCCTGTCTGCCTGGCGTCAATCGCACAGTGTCATTTTGCAGGGCAAGCAGGACACACAGGGATGACGGGATTGGCACAGCAGTTGTGGGCCCATTCCTGTAGCACATACAGGGTCCCAAACTACAAAGTACGCTTTGATTTCCCCTGGTAGTAGTAGCTGGTTTTCCCTAAAGCTATTCCAGGCAAG
The DNA here is from genome assembly GCF_000690775.1 of Eurypyga helias. Taxonomy (NCBI): domain Eukaryota; kingdom Metazoa; phylum Chordata; class Aves; order Eurypygiformes; family Eurypygidae; genus Eurypyga; species Eurypyga helias. Next base: position 5,932 of record NW_010234986.1, read on the forward strand.
TCATGTGGAGGGATAGGGTATTTATTTACAGGCTTAGCCTTCGACGACTCCTGTGGTAGGATAGGATAGCACTCTCTGTCCATCCAGTCATCTTGATTCAGCGGTGGAACACGAGCCGTAGCTGGGACTTTCGCAGGGAAGAGCCTGAGCTACAGTCACAATTCTGTGCTGTAAAAGAAGAACATTTTTGTTCATATAAACTTGACCATATAAACTGTATCAGGTACTTGTTCATCCAAACCAATATACTGTGCACATCCTAGGTGACGGGGATGGCCTCTAAACAGTCTGGACTGTATCTGGATTTAGGTTATGTTTCACTGGACTGGAGGTGTCTCAACCTGCATGAGCTAAAACTCGCCCACGGGTCATGCTGACACTTTTCCATTGGCCGGGATGTACAATGGCCGCAGAGAAGGCTGGGGAACAGCGCTTCGCAGCTGCAGTTAGTGCCTGACGGGTGCAAGGGGCCACCAAACGGAAGCCCAAGCCTTGTCTCCAAGCTGCCCCTATCCCATGTGTGAGCGGGGGAGTATGTCTTCACATCTGAAGACCTGAGCCAAAAGCCAGGGCAATACACGCTGTGACTGATGCCGCTGAGTCACAAGGAAATGACCGGCTCCTTGACGGGGGGCAGGAACTGCTGCAGGGCCACAGTCACACGCGTGCACCATCAGACGAGGTGCACTGCCCGCATCTGCCGTCCCGCTCGGCAGACAAGACCCGCGAAGCCTTGCTCACCCCTCAACCCGGGCGGGGAGACACTCTCCCCCTGTCACAACCCCCCTCCCG
>NW_010234987.1:0-6752 GCF_000690775.1 Eurypyga helias
TTCCTGGCTGAATCCAGCACAGTAGCTAACTCATTTTGTTTCAAAGGTGTATATGTTACCTGTATTTATTGATTGGCTCAAACAGCACCCCAGTCAGAACTGCAAAGGTAACAGTAATTTGCTAAACTCTGTGTAAGTATGCTCAGATGATAAAATTGATATAATCTTGTAAAAGAGCTGTGTGTGAGAAGTGTCTGGTTGAAACTGAGCAGAATGCCTGTGATGTGTTATGAACTTCCCCTGTTCTCTGCAGTGGCAGAAGAGTTGGTTGGTTGGAGGGGGTAGTGGACTTGGGTTGAAATGTTCCTTCTGCTGGACTGAGAGGTCAGTGGGACAGGAAACTGTTACAGAGGATAATCTCTTACTAGAGTGACTTTGAGGCAGCCTGTGGAGCAAAAAGTCAAGAGGTTGGTAGTGAGTATTGTAGAACTGAGTAAGAGTGAAAGGGTTAGTATCTGTGGGAGGGGCAGGAACTGGGAGTTGCCATCATCATATTTTCTGAATTGTTTTGCACATCTCCAGGTCTGTGTAAGGTGAGGCATGCGGCATCGGTGTAGCTTTTCAAGACCTTGCTAATAATAATGGAAAATTAGGATCGAAGGATAACCATCTTTTCAATGTGCCTGTAAATACTGAAGTTTGATCATGGCTTCCTGACTTTGCTGATTGATGGGGTGAGCAGAATAGTCCCTAGCTCAGCTCATCTGTTTGGCAGCACTTTTAAATCAGCAGTAAGGTCTTTGGGTCTGAAAAGTATGCTTTGAATATTGTAGGAACCCATTAATTCTTGGGGTCTTTTTTTTTTCTTTGTTTGTTTGTTGTTATTGGTTGGTTGGTTCTTGTTTGGTGTGGGTTGTGTTTTTTTTGTTTTGTTTTTTTTTTTAAGAAAACCATGAGGTCTCCAGAGAGCTTGAGAAGTAGAGGGACAGTTTTTTTCCTGCGAGCAAGCTGTTTCCTTGCTGTTTTAGCGGGAAACTGGAAGTATTTTATTTTCTATCTTTAATGATAATGATGGTAAGCATCCTTTCACTGACATATCAGCATAGTTTTATAGCTTATCACTACTGCAGATACAAAAGCACCTGGAATGGTGCCTGTGGAGACTACTTGCAAGGCCAAATGGTTATAGCCACAGGCTTTTTTCTCATGTTATGGCTGTCTTATGGTCTGGTTGTTCCTCTCCACCGCCCCACTCCCTTTCCCAAATGTTTTACTTCAGAGAAACACATGAGGTTGTGAGAAAGGAGCATCACCAAGCCTTTTCAGTGTGATAAATCCAGGTAGTCTCAGCCTTGTAAAATATCTGAATTTTTTGTTATGAGGGCTAAGCTGATCATATCAGGAAGGGCTTGTTTGCTCCTTTTGTCAGAGAGCATGGCTTTGGGGACAAGAGCTTTCCCTTCTCTGTTAGGGTTTTGGCCAAGGATGGTTACTGAGGCTGAGATGAGGTTGAATTTCATGTTCTGGGCAAAGGTCCATATGCTTCTTGTTGCTAATGGCCCATGGGGACCCAGGTGGTGGGGGGAATGGGCAGCACAGCTGTTTGCTGGGGCTTGGCTATTCCAGTTTCTAGAGCAGTGCATTGATGTGTCAGGCTGTAATCCAGCGGGAGTTGACCTGTGGATGTGTTTTGTTCCCAGCTCCTCTCTTGAAGAGCAACAGGCACACTACTCTCAGGAGAGCAGGACAGACAATTGCTGAGTTTGGTGTTTTGCACTGCTGTAGCTGGATTTCATTAATTTTAAAATCCTTGTTGTTGCTGTGCCCCCAAAGGGGGTGACAAGGATGGAGTTCCTACATCTGCACATCAGCAGTGGTGTGGGGTCTTGAGGGCACTGGTTGCTCTCGGGCACCCTGGATGGTCCCAGGCTATGCTGCTGCTCTGGTGAGGCAGCACTGTTTTGGCAGGGCGCTGTGTTGAAACTTTGCTCCTGTCCTGCCAGAGACCTTGGTTATAAGAGTAGTACACAAGCCTGGCCAGCAGGTCGAGGGAGGGGATTCTCCCCCCTGTACTCTGCTCTGGTGAGACCCCACCTGGAGTGCTGCATCCGGCTGTGTAGTCTTCAACATCAGAAGGATATAGACCGGTTGGAGTGAGTCCAGAGGAGGCTACGAAGATGCTCAGAGGGCTGGAGCGCCTCTGCGATGGGGCCAGGCTGAGAGAGTTGGGCTTGTTCAGCCTGGAGAAGAGAAGGCTCCGGGGAGACCTTATTGCAGCCTTCCAGTACCTGAAGGGGCTACAAGGATGCTGGGAGGGGACTTTTTACAAGGGCCTGTAGTGACAGGCCAAGGGGTAATGGGTTTAAGCTGAAAGTGGGGAGGTTTAGATTAGATATCAGGAAGAAATTCTTCCCAGAGAGGGTGGTGAGGCACTGGAACAGGTTGCCCAGAGAAGCTGTGGATGCCCCATCCCTGGAAGTGTTCAAGGCCAGGCTGGATGTGGCTTTGAGCAACCTGGTCTAGTGGAAGGTGTCCCTGCCCATGGCAGGGGGGTTGGAACTAGATGGTCTTTAAGGTCCCTTCCAACCCAAACCATCCTGTGAGAAGAGCCTGGCTGCACAGTGCAGCTATTCCTCTGCGTGGTTTTGCTCTTTTGTGTCCAACTAGTTAATAATCAATAGGTATTGCATTTCCCCCTCCCCTGGGAAATCTGAATGTGGTTGTGGTGAGACGCCTGCTGTAGTGTTCCCATGCTTGTGGTCTGCCACGGTCTGTTGCAGACGTGGCCGTCAGAAGGGCTGCTCCAGTTAATGGTTCCCTCTGAGTAGGGCACTGAGGCTGGCTTGCAGCTTCCTGGGAGAACGAAGACAGGGACGAGGGAGGGAATCCTGCTTGTCAGGGGGTCTCGGTTTGCTGTAAGGTAAGAAGAGACCAGGTGCTGCTTCTTCCCTCCTATGCAGTGAACATGAGCAGTAGAGTATTTGTTCTTTTAGCAGATTGGGAATTTTCCTGCTATGGCACTAGCTTTTGTCAATGACAGAATTTTCTGTGGGATTATCTGCTCCAGTGCTGAGTTAGGAAACCCATACGTGTTAGTCTAGGAAGTGTTCTCTGCCTGCCCAGAGCATAGTTAGGATGCTTAGTTTTTTAGAAGCACATTTATAGTTTTTTTCCTGTGTGAGGTAGGACTGGGAACTAATATCCAGTGTTCCTGCTTTGGGAAGAACAGTCTGTAGAACTTATGATTGCCCTTTGTAAAATCTGCTGGCTTGTCCCGTGGTTCTTCAGGGCCTCAGTTTATCCCTTAGAGCGTGGCTGGCAAGGTTTTTCATCTTTGTTGGGTTGAATGGTCTGTGTGTTCATGCCCTTCGCTTTCCAAATTAATTTCATATGATTTTAAAATAATTTAGCTTTGTTATGAATAGCTATAACGGTGTGTAGCAACATTTGCTTTGTTTCTGGTGAGCTTGCTGTGGCACTGAATTGCTTGATGAGGGTGCAGACCTTTCTACTGGATTTGGACAACACGTGCTTCTTATGTTACCACTTTCTGCGCTGCCAGGCCTTAGTGGAATACTGGGTGCTTTGCCTGGGCATTAAGTTGGAAGCCTAGGCATTAAGCATGGCCTTAGGAATTTTACAGTGGCTGTAGTTTTAATATGGAAAGGCCAGTTCAGTGTAAGCCATATCAGAAGTTCGTGGGGTTGCTGTCTTTCTTCCGTGTCTCTTAGGAACGATTGTTCTAAAGGTTAAAAATGATCTCTAATTACTTGAAAATCATGGTATAAGATATGGGAGAAGTTTTTAAAGGAGGATTACAATGCAGGAGGCTAAGTAGGGAATAATAATAGTAGTAGAAATCAATAATAAAAACCCAAACAGACAAGGTAGAGACAGTGCAGGGGACAGCTTGAGGTTATTCTAAGGAATTCTGTGTAGCAGACTGTGTATGTATTTTAAGTGCCAGTGAAAGAAGAAAGAAACCAGCCCCAGAAATCCCTCAAATTCTAAACAAAACCAATAAAGAGAAGAGGAAAATACAGGAATAACACTATTTGTGCACTTAGTTATTGAAAACATACCCATGGTACGGCTGCCTGATACAGCTCTGTGGTTTGCCTTTTTCCACGCCCATATTGTAATTGGAATTCATGGACTGGGTAGGGTAGGGGCGGTATTTCCTAGGCAGAGGTGGTCTTTCTCCTTCCTTTGCCAGGAAATTTGTGGGAGAAGAAGGTTTTGTTGCAGCTGTTCAGTGATGATGTTAGTGGGGTGTTTTGTGTGTGTGTGTGTAATGCCCTTGGCACCATTTAAGGGATTATGTTTTTGAAAGGCAAGTGTCTTCATACAGTTACAGTCTAGCAGATGGCTCCATCTTGTCCTCCTCCAATTGGCAAGCAGCCTAGAAAAGGTATCAAAATAATTTTTAATGTAGCAAGTATAATAATGCCTTGAGAGAAGCGTTCTCCAGTGTTTGCACAGCCAATAAAAATGCCTCAGTAATAAACATTTTGTGAAATAACTGCTGTAGATCAAAGTGACATTTCAGTGATGCTCATGAGCATCATTTAATCACCAGCTAACTACTAAAGGTCTGCTGCTGTGGAACATAGGAGTTCCTGTGTTACTATGCCTTACTGTGCCTGTCTTGCTTAGGGCCCTTACCATCACTGAAGCTTGTAATTTCTCTGTGTGTGCGTGTGTATGTGGATGCTGGGTACTTAAACGCTGGTTGAGAACCTATTTATTTCAAGTACTGAACTTTATTCTTAATTCTATTCTTAGAAGGTTGGGTGTTGCCAGCTTCCAGGATGTACTGAAACTATTGTTTACTAACTTCCTTGTGACTCCTTGGTAGAGTTAAACTGGATAAATTGCTTTCTGGCGAAGTTGGATGCATCTTCACAGATGAAACTCTTGAACTTGTTGTGTGTATAGAAAACTAGTGGAATACGGCAAATCCTGAGATTTGTGCTTAAAGCTTAGACGTATGATAGGATAGTTTTGGTTGGAGGGCACATCAGGAGGTCTCTGGTCCAACTCCCTGCTTAAAGCAGGGCTGACTCTGAGGTTGGATCAGGTTGCTCAGGGCTTTATCCTGTTGGGTCTTCAAGACTCCCAGGGGCTGCACAACCTCTCTGGGTAGCTGCTCCACTTCTTGGCTGCCCTCGGGGTGCAAAGGTTTTTCTTTCAACCCGGTCTGAACATCTCTTGTTTTAAGTTACGCTCATCTCTTTCTTGTCCTACCTCTGTTTACTGCTGTGTATGCGTTGTTGTTATCCTCAGTATTGGTATGTAGCATCTTAGGAATGCTGTTGCTAGTAGAGGGTATACAGGTGCCATTTATAACATCTTTAGAGGTTTGAGAGTAGTGCACTTGGCATTCTTTAACTTCTTTCCTGTAGCATAAAATAAGACCGTATTTGCTGAAATTTAGTGTTGCTGCAAATATATCTTTATACCCAAAGAGGGCATTCTAACCTTAAAGATGTCTTTAATTCTGTCTTCATGGCTTTCTCTGCTACAGAAGTCCTCGCTTATCACTCAGACTTTAAGGTAATTTAAGTTTAAGACATTTCATAGGCTTTTGTTCAGTAAAGGACTATGACACTTTTACTGTACAGAAATGAAAATCCATGAGCGTTCTCAGTATCTCTCACAGTTTTATTGGCACCTCTTTGTTTTTGTAAGGCTGTTCTTGTGAGATGTTCCTGCTCTCTGAGGGTTGCAGGGAGAGGATGCTTTTTAGGTTGTGAAGCTTTTGCACGTCTCTTCCAAATCCTGTGAGTTTTCCTTTTCCGCTAGTCAGCAGAGGCTTCTAGCTTAAAGGGTAGTAGTGTTTCATTTGGGAATTAAAGGAGTTAGTTAATGAACGACTTCTGTCTGTGGATTATAATTCTGGACTTACTTGACACAGATAGTTTATACTTTCCTGTATCGGATCTGTGGATTAGTATAGACTTACTTAGGCTTGGAGTACAAAAATGTAGGCAGACTCAAGTCATACTGTAGATTATCTAAGGACTCATCTAGATGCAGTGTTTGCTTCAAAGTTAAACCTGAAGCTTCCAATGAAAGTTCATTGTGTGGAATCTCACACAGAATAGTATTATTGATAGGATTCCTCTCAGGGGGACCCATGACTCCAAGGTTTGATAGTTTTGAGAGTATTAAGATAAAACTCTGTCAAAATGCTGCTTTTTATAAATCTCCAGTCTTTTCAATGAAGGCAGCAGTTCAAAAGGTACCAGGCCTTTGGTGTATTCTCATAGTGAAAATGCTTGTTTTCTAGCTGTTTTCAGGAGTCTTGTGTAAGTCCTTAGCTCTGTCTTGGGTGTGCTTTGCGGCTTGAGTAAGTCATGTAGCTTCCCACGTGGTCTGCTTTAACCACAAACTAATGCATCAGATTACTGTTTTACCTCAGGACTGGTGAGATCAAATATCTCTTAAAATGCTTTACTTTCCTTTCAAGGAAACTACAGCAGTTATGTCTGCTACTTTTTTATAACAGTAATATTTGTCAGGAGTACTGTGCCTAAATCTGAAAAAAGCAGGAGAAGAAACCCCCTGCTGCTACTACACTAATACTGCCCAGGAGCCTGTGCCATACAACTGGAAGGGATAGGCAGACATGAGCTACCTTGCGGAGGACCCTGCTAATCCTGGATTCTGAATTCAGGTTTTCTATAGCAAGTGATTAAAAAAAAAAAGTACTGGAAATAACGAGTTAACAATCTATATTTATTCCAGAACAGAATTTAAATGACACTCAGTTTTCCTTTGTCACGTGTCGTGGCTTAACTCCGGCTAGC
>NW_010234988.1:0-5404 GCF_000690775.1 Eurypyga helias
AATCCCCTCCCTCACCCTGCTGGTCGATGCCTTGGATGCAGCCCAGGATACGGTTGGCTTTCTGGGCTGCCAGCGCACACGGCCGGCTCATGTTGAGCTTCTCATCAGCCAGCGCTCCCAAGGTCCTGACAGGGACCTGACACTCGTCAAGGCCCCTGTGGGTGGCATCCCTTCCCTCCAGCATGTCGACCGCACCACACAGCTTGGATGCCCACCTACTTAACAGTGTCATCAGACTTAATTTCATAAGCACTAAAAAAGAAAATTAAATTCTGTCACGTCGATCGGCTTGTCATTAGCAGAGTTGTGTCCTGCATTCAGGATTAAAAAATGAGAGTAAGGTCCATTCTTTTATTAATAAACCTAAGTTACAAACTCTTATCCTGTAAGCATTATTTCTTGCCTCTGGAAGAAGCCGTAGGGTTGTGATAATTAACTCCTGTGTAGGACAGGGTGGTGATAGGGGGAGAAGCAGAGTGCAGCTGGACTGAACAGGTAAAGAGAGTTCAGTGGCACCCTACAGATTACTGAGTAACAATGGCGAAGCGCTGCCTAGAGCACTGTGTGTGCATGTGTAATCGTAAATAATTAGCTGAGCTCTTACTTTTTCTCCTTAAGTTTGTCTTTAAAAGTAGATTTACGTCAGGGAAGAAGTACTCTAATGTATACTGGATGGTGCCATGATTTGCCACCACTGACCAGATTCTCTCTTCAATTTAGCCACTGTTTAGGTCACGGTGTAATGGAATTTTCAGCAATTATTTTTGGGATATTGTATCACTAGCCTTAAAAGAAATTAAAAATAAGTCTTGATTGTAAACTGATATTTAGAGAAATTGGTTGTCTCCGAAAAAAACTTTGTCCTGGTACATTTGAAAAGATAAAACCTACCAAAACATCCTGTTCAAATGCTGTCATGTACGAACTGTATCTGCTCTTTCTTTTTATACAGTACTAATATTTACTAATTTGACATAAAACTTAATTGCTTTTTGCATGTCTCACCTCAGGAAGCAAATAAAGTACTCCACCAGCCAACGTAGGCTTCTATAAAAATCATTAAACCTCACTGGTTCAGGGAATTACGCTATAAATCAAATTAATTGATCTGACACAAATATTGCTTCCGTTTATTAACAAAAAGAGACTTGAGAATTATTCCAGACGCAGAAAATACAGCTGTTGGCATGTGCAGCCCTTAGAATCCTCCCACATCAGTTACTGTCCAGGGTGTAAAAAACATCCTGTGCATCAGCAGCACCCCGCCACCAGCCTGCATACACATTCTCCCCTGCTGCCGATCAAAGGGGGCAGAAATGATCCCCTTTATCCGATGCTATAATAGAAGTGATTGTTTCAGAGGAGACCGTAAACCTTCCTTAGCACCAAGCAGGGAAGAACAGGAAACCCACAGGGTTTTCTCACCCACACTGTGGTGGTGGATTATATACAGACCTTTCATTTAAAAGGTTTTTCTCTGTATAGAATTTAATAATTAGCTAATTTTACCATAAAAGGATCCTGATAAGGAAGCAAAAATAGAGCTTGTTTTCTTACCTTGGATTTAAAGGACATCATGAAAGAAGGCACCAAGAGAATAAAGCACTTGAAGCCCATGAAGAGGAATTTCAGAATGAAGTCTGTGACTCCCACAATCCAAAGTACCTCCCAGAAGTTCGTAAAATCCACAGTAGGGTTTAAAAAGATTAAGCTACGAAAAGAATTAGCAGAAGTTACTGGAGCACCCTGTTTAGAGGAAAGCATAAGCCGAGGTTATCACGGCAGGTTTAATTAAAAAATTAATTAATTAAAAGAGTAAACCTGGTTTACACAGAGGAAAAATGCGTACTGAGAAAACGAATGCTTTACTGCAAACTGATCGTTTCTGGTATCTGACAACCCTTCAAGTTTTGAACCTTCCTCCCTGTATCTGCACCACAACCCCCATCCTCTAGAGACAGGCTTTTTTCCCACTTCAGTATCACAGCCTTTGCCTGATTTACAGCCAAGGCTGGAGCTGCAGAACGGTAGAGGGAAAACGAATGAGCTGGAGACAGAACTCCCTGCGGTGCCACGTTCCGTACGGGGAAGGCAAGGCGGTGGGGTCAGAGCTAGCCCTCAAACCCAGCGGCGTTCCCTGCCGTACAGCAGTACCGTCAAGTTGAGCATGGGCTCGAACCTTGCAGATTCCAACAGTTTTTAAGGACAGTGCCCGTCCAGTTTGGCAGAAGAGGAGGAACGGAGGTTAGAATGAAAGAGGAACCAATGTCACAATTCAAGAAAAACAGCAGCAGCCCAGATAAAACGTTCCCAGTTAAGACCTGAGTAATTTATGATGTGAGTAGAGAGGTTCCTCTATTTACCTGTAATACAGTGACTGAGAGTGAAAGGTGTAATACAGGAGCAGAGACGATCCAGTCAGGTATACTAGTAACCAAGCACACTGCAACTTGGAGCACCGTTCCTGCAAGGTAATTGGGAAGATACATTACAGTGCTTATTTGGGTACCTGTGTCTTAGATCTACCTCCAAAGCACTGCGTGTTGCACCTGAACAGAGGACTTTATCTTAGCCATTTCAGGCCAAATGCAATAGGAGAACTCAATGGAAAGGTAAAGCAGTAATTGTAATGTTTTCAACCTAACAATTTCTGTGTGTATCAAGATTTTTTCTAAAAACACAGCCAAAACCGCCCCACTCTGAAGAAACAACAGTTTTTCCTTCGGGAGTAAACGGAGACAGTTGAAAGCTTAACGTGCCAACTGCTATTTGATTCCACAAATATAGGTAAGAAGTTGCTCCACAAATTCAAAAAAAACTGTTAGCAGTTGAAGTGATTTCAATATTCAGAGTCAAAGGGAGGGGGGTGGAAACAACTTTGAATTTTGCAAACCTTACTTACTGAGAAGCTCTACACTGAAGAGAAGCGTTAAGACTTCCATCTTGAAACCCTGACACCTAATACTGCTCAGTAAGGAAAACAGTATCTCCATTCACATTTCCTTCAGAAATTCATGGATAAAGGTCTTGGTTAACTTACAGAATTTTGTTGCATAGGGTGATACTTACTCTTAGAAAAACCTGATTTACTATGCTTTTGTTTGCATACATATAAGTTGTTAGCAGCCCAATTCCAAGAGAAATCCCTATTAGGAAAAAAGGGTCAGTTATACACAAGAAAATAAAATTAAAAGAAAAAAAAAAATCACTGAACTGGGTTACCAAGCCAGCCCCTTCTAATACAGCTTTGTAATTACAATTAATAGCTTAGACTATCAAGCCAGAATAATTAAGCACATTGTACGTACGCCAGCAAAGGAAACCGAAGCCACTGAAATGAAGTTTAGTAAATCTCTCTTTCTGATGAATAAAGCAAATAAAAGTAAAGCTAAAAATAAACTGAATTATATTTCAGGCATGGTTATTACTGTATCTCTGGGGGGGGGGAGGGTCTGTTCCCTCAGACCTTAGTTATACTCTACCAATTATATGCTGCGTGATCAGTTTGACACACAGAATCAAGATATACGGCAGGCTTTTGTGCAGCCACTGCAGGAGGTATCTGAGCTCCGAGAGGGAGCCGCCGCTGCGTTCCTCGGAGTCTGGAGTCGAGTCGTCGAGCCCCCCTGCTTCGCTGTGGGCATGTCCGTGTGAGCGGCTCTGGGAACCCGGCCTCGCAGGCCGGGAACTCGCGCTTTCCCTGGCTTCCCCCGCAGCAGAGGTCAGCTGTATGCGAACATCTCCGCTGTGATGGCACGAGCTCTCTCCCGACGACCTCGCTGCATGGGCGCTCGGAGAACATGAAGCGTCATCGCCACTCCCTGGGATGCTGTGGAGATGACTGCAATTTGGTTGCATGGTGGGATTTTTGCTGGTCCAGATGCTTGCTATTTTGTCTCCTAGAGTGGGATGTAAAAAGTCATAGTTGAAGGAAGAGAGAACTAGTTCAGGGGGGAAAAAAAACCCAAACCAAAAAACCCAACACAAAACCACAGCAGATTGTGCTGACTGCCAGCATGAAGTGAAGATTCCAAGAGACTGTCTTTGTCCTGAAAGCTGGCGTGCCGTTTGCCCTGTCCCCATGGGGCAACTTTCTGTGTGCCACGTTCAATGAACACCTTTCATCCACGTGCACATTTTCTAGCGTGCAGTGATGAACCTGGCTGCCTTAGTACCATCTGAAGTTGCTTCAGTGCAAACCAGAGCAGCCAAAGCTGCTGAACGGGAGACCAGCGCTAGCTTGTACAGAAGAGATCTTAGAAGTGCTGCATAATTTCACAGAAATAGTAACAGTAGTAGGCCAAAGAAGGAGCAAACAGCAAGGGAAAGGAAGCAAAGCACATTTACATGCATCCATAAAACAGTAAGCAGTTGTTCAGACAAGTCTAGTCAAAAGCCAATGCATGCTCAAAATTGAGGGCCATTATGAGATTAACGAGATTATCCTGTCTGGGTAAGTGAGCAGAACCAGGTTAGGCCATGTTGTAAGAGGCACTTGAAAGAGCCTGGACCATATGGCCTAGGTGAAAAAAGAAAAGCAGCCAACAAGCAGTGATCGAACGGCAAGACCACCCAAATGAGCTCTTATCTTTCCTCTGGCATCTTTCTGTTGTCTCCCTGGGCAGTTTTTCACTTGTGTGTCTTTACACTGGTCGAACAGTGTTAGATGTGCTTCTCTGGACTGGTGTGACCTCAGAGTAACGATTTTGGATAATGCTTTGAAGCTGGATTTGGCACAAGACTTGTCACTATTGAATAATATTATTGAAACACTGGGAATTTTGTTATAATCGTTTTTCTGTAACTCACTCTTCTAGATTCCTCTTTGAAACTGTTTCTTTCCAAAGCTTAGTGTAACTGCACAGCCAGTTTCACTGCGGATACAAAAAGGTTAAAGTAAATTGGGTTTGCACTGCAAAAAGTTCTTGATATATTTGCACAAACCTAGAAGCCTTTAAAATGGCGATTATATTAGAGGAGTAAATTGCATTAATTTAAACACTGTATGAAGATGGGAATTTATTACCATTTAGCTGCTGCTACTGTATTTTTGGCCAAAGGCTGTCATACTTGAGCCAAAATTCACGTCCTGTGATTTTATGCACATGAATAAAGCCAATAAACTGGAGATCGCATTGACTTGCGTGAACAGTATTCCTGGGCGCCTCTGGAATCGGGCCACGAATGGTGCTTTTAAACGGAGGGGAATGTAAAGAGTCCCCTTAGCACTCTGCACTTACTGGTTCAGGGCCTGCTTCTGCGAGAACTGACGGTTCGGTGTTCAAACTGTTCGGGTACCGTGGCTGCCCTTGGCGTTCTGCCTAACAAACTTTCCATTAACGAAGTTATTAAAGGGGATTTCAAAGCGTAACAAGGCGCTCGCAGGGGCCGGCTTCCTGAATGT
>NW_010234989.1:0-1043 GCF_000690775.1 Eurypyga helias
AAAAGCATTTTCGAGCAAGATGCCTGGGAATGCAATTTCCATAATGAAAGAGAGATGCTTTCACCACTTCCCCCCCCCACCCCAGGATTCTTTCAATCCGAAAGGGCAAATATCTTTGTACAGAAGAAAAGGTGTATGAACATCTTGTCACTGCTTTAAGACAAGTATTGCTAACTTGAGAGTACAGGTACTCCACTGTGAAGCTCCAGTGAATACATAAATCAAGTGTTTTATAGTACAAGAACTGAATACTATGTCTATGTAAATCATTAATGATTTAGGCAGTTATAGGTTGTGAATCTAAAAAGAAAAAAGCTAACTGTAAGATGGATTCAGTGGAATTTATTTAATGTTTTCTTGGGATCTCTCAGACTACTCACGTTGACGTGCAGAACTGACCTCTAAGTGTAACACATATCAGAATATTTACCTGAATATACTTACCTCACTTTTTACATCTTTATAAAGACCTTTACAGCTGTCTGAATTGTCTTGAAGAAATCTGTCAAACACATACATGAACTATAAATAAAATCCTTAATTGATTATTTCTTGGGTTATCCCTCCCACACTCTAGAGAAGAAATCTGCATGCGTGTTATGTGAAACAAACCATTGATAATTTGTTTAAAAATATAAGTACCTTCTCCTGTTCACAGGCAGTTAAAATACTTCCCTGTGAAGGCTTCCCTGTCCAAAGCACCAGGACAGGATTTCACAGCACATGGAAATAAGACAGTTCTTATCCAAATTGCCTGTACAAAGGATACAAACTAAAAGACATGTAAGCATAAAGGAAGAATTGTCATCTACCTGGACTTGTGCAAAGCCTTCGATACTGTCCCACACATCATCCTTGTCTTGAAACTGGAGAGACATGGATTTGACAGGTGGACTGCTTGATGGATAAAGAACTGGCTGGATGGTCACACTCAAGAGAGTGGTGGTCAATGACTCAATGTCTCAGTGGAGACCAGTGACAAGCAGTGTTTCTCATGGGTCGGTGCCGGGACCTGTAATGTTTTAACATCTTCGTTAGTGACA
>NW_010234990.1:0-5173 GCF_000690775.1 Eurypyga helias
CTGGACTCGCTCCAACCAGTTGACACTGCTGAACAGCCTCTGTCCTAGTGGGCTTTCAACTAAAATGGCAGAACTGCCTGAAGTTTGGTTCCCTGCCAGTTATGTGAGAAACTGCCAATAGCATCTCTGACAGATGACCCTAAGACCTTACTGTCGCTTCGTTCACACAGCTTTAGCCTTTGCAAAACATGAGGGAAGCGTGGGTCTACTGAAATGAAAAGCAGCCCCTGAAGCTTAGGAACAGGCTGTGTGAGGAAGTGTTGTCCGTCGTGCCATTCGTGTGTCTACGAGCCCCCTGTTCGGCATCCTAGGTACAGACGTGGTTACGCCCAATTTGATGCTTGATGTAAGTGATTGGAATTGGCATCCAGCAACAGAGTATTTGAAAGCTCAGATGCTCCGACCTCAGCTGGGACCCTTAAAGGCCTTAGAAGCGTTACAGCAGCGCCCTTATAATTGCTCAGAACATATGTTCTCCTCACGCTGTGGGAGAAGCCTCTGCTTTGCTGTTATCAACGCTGGCTGTGTTACTGTATTGTTGCAGGTCACAGAGGAGACGAACAACGTCCTGCAAACACTGGGGTACATGAGCACTTGCAGAGGAATAATCAATGTAAAAGGAAAAGGAGAACTGAAGACGTACTTTGTACATACTGAAATGACAAGGTCCCTTTCACAAGGGAACGTGGCATCTTGAAGAATACTTGTGCGTGTCATCAATACCATATTTTCAGGAAAGTATCACGCACTTTTTAACTACATTTTGGCCCTTAACATGCGTGCTATTTTCTGGTATGTGGCACTTATTTTAATATGGCTGCAGAATAGTCCCATCAGCCATCATTTGCACCTTGATTTCCTATGTTCAAGGACAGTTGCGATGTACACTATAGAACTGGAAGATTGTACTGCTACTTGCACTGTTATTCAAAGACAAGAAAAGAAGGAATAGGAATTAAAGGAGATAAATCATCCTGAAGGAACTTAGAGGAGATGTTAGTGACAAACGCGGGGAAAAAAGGCAATAAAGCTAGGGGTGCATTCTATTTTCTGATGCATGGTGTTCTCTGGAAAATACAGTCGCTCCCCAATAGCATCCACTAATCTGGTATTAAAGTATACAGTATTTGTAAATAAGTTTACTCTGTCCACACATGATTTGGATGTGATCACCAGTTGCATCTCATAGCCAGGGACACGTTGGGTGGCTTGCTGGCATTCTTTCTGAAGAGAGAACTAACAATGCTGGAATAGTTTTGTACAAACGTGTCAAATGTTTTGAAGCTATTGTCTTTTGTAAGGTTAATTCATTAAAAATTTATATGTACTTTGTCTTACTGTTGCTGTCTCTTAGTTTTGCACCCTTCCACGGCTTCTGTCGCTCTCAACCCATGCGTCCTCTGCTGCTGCTGCTTTTTATTCAGCAGTTGGACATCGAGGCAGGCTGTGGCCAGCGACGGCAGTGGCCTTGGTCAATAATATCCGCTAGACTTGCCACTGCCTTTCAGAGAAAGTGAATCGCCTCTGTTGCCTTCAGCCTCGGGTGGCATCCTTGGCCCTTTGCCGTCACTCCCGAGGAGATACAGAAGATTTACCTCAAATCCATAACCACAAGCAAAGTGGGGGATACCGGAGGCAGTCGCAGTGTTGCTGCCTTGCAACTGGCCTGCAAGTCTTAAACAATAACTACGAGAAGCTAGAAGTACAAGAGAAGAAATGTTTTCTCTGTTTTGCACTTTGACAACTTCTTTTGCCCTTGCATGCCTTTCACTTAACCTTTACAATGCCGGATTTTGGGGGAGATTTAAACTAAGCTAATTTATCAGGACGTGAGTATGAGCGGAAGATACAAAAAATGCCATGTGGTAGATATTTGAGATTAATTTAAATCCCACTGAATTAAGAAGTATCACGCTTGCAGAGTTTCATAGATGAACCAAGTGAAAGACTGAAAAAGCAGATAATTGTACTATCAATGCCCCTTCGAAGCACAGATAGCAAACATTAGTGTTGTCTTTGCTATTAAAAGTGCTTGAAATTAACATATTAACTTAGTTCTAACAGCCTAACAAGACCAAACTTAATAAAGTCCTCCTATTTAAAAAATAGCCTATAATTACAAGATTTTTTTTTCTGACTGATATAGTACAAATATAGAAGACAACTTAGGCATTATTAGCTCTGGAATGTTACTGAAATGTAAAAAGTATTTAGATTTCTCATTCATGAAACACATATTTACATTTGTACTGCACTGATGTCCTTTCAGAAGGACTTCTCAAAATTCTGGGTCACAAACAAACAACATCAGACGGTTATTATTAACCAGCCTCACTGTGTGGCATGGTTGACACAGCAGCCATCTACCCACTAGCAAATTGGAATGGCAGTAGACATCAAATGCCTACATTTGCAGTAAAAAAAGACAATCTGAATTTCGATCCCTTTAAGTTAGTCTGAAAGCAAAATGCAGATCATATTTCAGTTACGTGCAACAAAACACACTTGACCTCTCACCCAGAGCCGGAGACTTTTGATGAGTAACTCTCAAGACAGGTGGTCAGTCTAATACAATCTCATTGAGAAGTGTTTTGTTGCCTTTATGATTTCTTCCTTTTAAGGAGGAAGTTAAGATAAATATTTTCCAGTGGAATGAAAGACGTTCTGAATAGCTCAGACGGCAGCAGAAACAGTGTCCCAGTCATTGCATAAAACAAGCTGTCACTCAGCTCTGCTTAAGACGTCTCCTGAACCCCTCCTCTCCACTAACTATAAATTTATCCTAGGAAAAAAAAAAAAAAAAACCACCCCCAAAAAAACCCTAAAAACAAACCACACACCAAACAACAAATCTCTTACACTTTGAATGTATTCTGTGTCCTTAAAGTCATTCTGGCATTACCACAGGTCAAAGCAATCATTTCTTGCTGTGGATGAAAACCCTCTATGCAAAGTTGTTTATACTGTACTGTTGTATCTACGTGCATCCTGTACAATCAGGATTTTGCTTCTCATTTGTACTCTTGTACACTGCGGGCATCAGCGGCAAACCTTGCACCTAACTTGTTTCTGTGAATTTCATAAACGTTAAACAATACTGTATTCCTGCAAGCCATGAAACGTTAAAACATTTGAATGGCTGCAAGCTGACGCGTCTAATGAAGTACAAAGTTATCTACGTGCCCTCCAAGAGCATCTTGAAAATGCCCTTGTTCAAACCCCTCATGTTTCACCCGTGTTCTCTCATTTTGTAGCTGCATCCAGATTCTTGCAGCCAAATCCTGCTAAAGAAGAAGATAGTGAGCAAAAGGTGGTAATACATGCAGTGTGATGCCCAGACACTGGAAGGTGCATACCATCCTCTCTCCAGCCTTCAGTTACTGACTCTTATTATTTATCATCCTAGTGCCGAGAAGCTATTTGTATCCAACAAATACTTTTTGTCTTCCAAGACATTTTACATCCACTGGTTATACTGTTTTATTTTTCTCCCGTCTGGACTGATCTAGCGTTCTTGAATCCTCTTTCTTCCTCTCCCACAGCAATTCCATCCATCTCAGTAACTGGATATAACAACTAACACTGCTTGCCCGTCAGTGTACAACTTGAGGACGTCTGTGATAACCGTACAAACCAGCATTCGAGGTGCCAGACACCCACATCACAGTAAGGCTCAAGTTCTACACCTCTGTTTTGGTGCCGCCGTTTGCAGGTCGCTAGCGAACCGCAAGGAAGGTGACTTCCCAAAGTACAGGGCAAAACGTACTTCGCACCGTCGGGCAGCAGCCCGAAGATCAATATACGAGTGATTCACTGCGGTCTGGGAAAATGAAATCTAAACGGGAGCACCTGGGGAGCCTGCTGGATTTCTGTTTCCAAAGCCAATGCTTTGCTCTGATTCATGGAGGATCACCGAGGGACGGGAATAAAGATGAGACTTGTGGACGTTTTTATTAACTACAAAAGTAGTCAGGGTTACCTGTAAATGAATGATACTCAGCTGCTGTTTCTGAAAAGAGACATTAGCATTGTATTTATGCTGTGTGAAAAGCATTTTTCTTTCTATTCCTTTACTATTCCTCTGCTTTGTAAAACCGTCTACAGACTTTCCCTTTTCCCCCCGAGTGAGGCACAGGTAGGCGTTCAACCTGCTTGTTTGTGACGCGACAGCTGGGTGCGTCGGAGGGTAGAGAGATGTTG
Organism: Eurypyga helias; assembly: GCF_000690775.1. Lineage (NCBI taxonomy): Eukaryota > Metazoa > Chordata > Aves > Eurypygiformes > Eurypygidae > Eurypyga > Eurypyga helias. The sequence continues at coordinate 4,201 of NW_010234990.1, forward strand.
AAAGGCTCTCCTGTCTTGTTTACAGAACCTCATGTCGGGACAGATGAGTAGCTGCATTGTCAGGATGCTTTATACAGCAGCAGACGTGCGGTTAAAAGCAATGATTGCCTTGTCCCGTGACAGGTTGTTTCCCTTCTGGTTGTGCTTCTGTACAAAGGTACTTTTAATTTCTCTTTTTCAGATAGCAGGTTCTCCTTCGCCTGACCTAGATGCTACCCTTCCCCACTTTTTACAAGGGGGCCCTAAACAATTTTAAGACTAGGGCTTGTTAGTTTTATTTTTCTTTTCTTGTCTAAAACAGAGGAGTGGCTCTGGGGATGATACAAATGTAGAATGAGATAGACGTGCCTTAAATAAAACATGTGGGTGGGTATTTTTGTTCCTTGAAGTACTTCAGATCTGTGTGCATACCTCAAAAGTGGTATATAAATCAATTCTAGCTGGCTCACCCTAAAGTCTGAGACATATTACTTTCAAGCATTTTCATCTAGGGACAGGAATTATTCAGGTCAATTTAGGTTTTAGCATGTCAAAATGCGAGATAAGGGTATTTTAATCCTGTTTGCAACCATGAAGATAGGAACTCCTTTATGCTGCAGGATGCCATTGTCCGGATCAAAGATTCTGCCAATTGTCTGAAATATTTTGATGGGAGAATTGTTCAAATATATGTCTAGCCATCGAGATACTCTTCATGAAAATCTCAGTTTTGACCGGGAAAAAATGCACGTGATGTATTTGGGAAGACTGACATTTCTGGAATAGAAATTTTCATGTTTACGTTCCAAAAGCAGTGTTACAAATAACAATTGTTATGAAAGTTATGTCCACCTCATATATAAATGTGTGTATTACTCTACATACCAGGAGGGTTATTGAACAGAATACTCATCTGACTCGGTGAATTGGTATATCCATTTAGAAGATACCAGGTGGCATACACATAATATTTGAAATTATATTAATTAACCAC
>NW_010234991.1:0-2898 GCF_000690775.1 Eurypyga helias
TGATTCTATGATAAACCCAGCATGAACACATGCAGCTCAGCACTTTGCCAAGGTGATCAAATCCACACAATTGCATTAACATCCTTTGACAGCCAAGCTCCAGAGAGTTTTCCTACCCTCTCCAGGTAACAAACAGCAAACAAGGAGCATCCAAGGTAAATGTCTGAATGGGAAAACAAGAACAAAATAGCTTTGTTTTGTTTTAAAAAAGGAATAGAAACACGTTGCACGTTCAAGCCTGCATGTCTGCTGAGGCCAGCAAATTCATCACTTTCCAGCCTGGTTCCTTCCATCACTGAAAAAAATGCTGTAAGAAACCGGAAAAGTCACTGGGTTGTGATTTCTGCATCTAGAAAATGAAGTTCATGGTAAATGTCTAGCTTAAGCAACTGTCAGCACTTAATGTTTCTATTTACTCTGGTCCAAAAGAGGAAATTTTAAATAAAAACTGAACTTAATTAAGCGTGTCACATTCTTTCAGGCACGCCAGCGACAGTGGTGAGCAAGATGCTTTTCCCAGCCTCCACGCTGCAAACTCTGACACACCAACGTAGTGTTTACAAGCCCAAGGTCCCTCCCAGCCTGGAGACTGGATGTATTGAGGAAGAAATTGGTGAGAAAACACAGCTCAGCTCAACTTTTCTCATCTTAGAGATGCTTTGAAGTTGCTTTGTCCCTGGTCTGTATCAGTGGCTCCAAGGCTGATGGAGGTGTCTACACAGGCGTGTGGCTTTTGGAAATTCAGGGCAGCTGAAGCTTTGAGAGCAAAACACATTTAAATCATGGTAGAAGGAGGACATGGAGCTGTTGGAGCGAGTCCAGAGGAGGCCACGGAGAGGCTCCGAGGGCTGGAGCCCCTCTGCCATGGGGACAGGCTGGGAGAGTTGGGGGGTTCAGCCTGGAGAAGGGAAGGCTCTGGGGAGACCTTAGAGCCCTTTCCAGTGCCTGGGGGGGCTACAAGAAAGCTGGGGGGGACTTTTTCCAAGGGTCTGTACTGACAGGACAAGGGGTAACGGGTTTAAACAGAAAGAGGGAGATGGAGATGGGACATCAGGAAGAAGTTCTTCCCGGAGAGGGTGGGGAGGCCCTGGGACAGGTTGCCCAGAGAAGCTGTGGATGCCCCAGCCCTGGAAGTGTTCAAGGCCAGGCTGGATGAGGCTTGGAGCAACCTGGTCTAGTGGAAGGTGTCCCTGCCCATGGCAGGGGGGTTGGAACTAGATGGTCTTTAAGGTCCCTTCCCACACAAACCATTATGTGATTCTATGATCTCCCTGCTTTTAGAGGGGTGAACACACTGACACCCATCGCCCCAAGAGCTCCCACGCCACCATCCCTGTCACTGTTAGAACTTGGAGAAAAAACGTGACACCTGCCCCAATGAACTACAGCAAAACCTACACCCTGCCCCTGTCCACCCGGCTGCCACTCCCGCTCTCCCCCTCCACCCCCCTGAAATGCTTTGGGAAGGTGCAAGAACACACAAAGTCATGGCGAACCCTCAGGGGTTGAGGGGCTTGGGGTGGGGTGGGCAAGTCGCAGAATACGGGGTTGAGGACAGCTCTGGGGTCCATCATCAGTTCTCCAGGTATCATCTCAAAATTTCGGAGCCCTCTCCTGAGAAGCAGGTGAAGGCCATATCCTCACCCACGACTGTGTGCCCAGCAGTGGTAATCCGGCACCATGGGGCACTGCCAACACACAAACTTGAAATCCAAGTTACTAGGTAACAGGCAGCTTATTTCAGGATGAGTTGGGCCAGCAAAGAAACCACTCAGTTCTGAACGTTAGACTTGATTACCAGTGCTAAAATCGCCATTTTCCTTCTACCCACCCCAAATTTACAGCTGCCAACTCCTCTGCTTAGGTCCACCTTGAGGTTTTAATGCTCTGGAGGGATAAATAAAAAATCGACCGCCAACACTCAGAGACCCCAGGCAGCTGGGTTTGTAACTCAGGCTCTGCACACTAAGGGATGCCCTGAAACGAAGCCTTACCCTCTCCAGATTTCAGGCTGGGCTTCAGCCAGGATGACCAAGAGTTAGGAATTTGCATTTTCCAAGAGTAAGAGTTTGCATTTCCCTCCCAAAACCCATCTCCAAGTCAGGTGCGGCCACATCTGGCCACGGTTTCGTCTCCTCCACCACGTCCTGCAGGACAACCACCCGCGCGTTGCGTAGACACCTACGAGCTGTGCGACCTTCTTGGCTGGAGAAGACGTTTAACGACGCAAAACCTCCATGAGCTCTGGGTAAGGGAAGGGTGAATTTTGCTGCTGGAATTGAAACTCAGCCTGGAATTGCTAAGCGACAAAAACAAAAGATGTTCTTCCCAACGGACAGCGTGTGTTCTAAACTCTGCAGCGGTGCAGAGTTGATATTCAGCAGTAAGAAGTGCAAACTTAGGGAAAAAAAGAAACCCAGAGCAGGCTTCTCCCCCCTCAATCCCTAAAACGCCCATGCCAAAGGGGTTAAGTACACAGTAGACCACATGAATTTGGAGTGGCGACCGAGGAATCCAAGCACAAAGCCAAAATTATACAAATCAGGGTGTAACTGCAAAACCACAGTCATCGCAAAACTTCCTCCTCTTACTCTGCTGCAGTGGGGGTTATTCAACTGGGAGGATGAATCAGGGAAAGGTGTTTAAAACGACACCCACACAAGACCCCGATGCCTCCGTGAACTTGGTCTCTATGAAGAAGAGCTCAACGTGTGCCACAGGAGAGATGGGCACTCGGACAGGAATGGGGACACCTTTTAGCTCTTCTTCCTCAAAATATATGGAGATATTCATTAAAGACTTGCTAAACACGGCATATATGCATTTCTATATATATAAATTATTATTTTATATATATATCATGACATTTCCATGGGGCCTACAAGGAAGTTGGGGGGA
>NW_010234992.1:0-10160 GCF_000690775.1 Eurypyga helias
CATTCTGTGATTCTATGAATACCTGTCTTTTTAACTGGTGGGTAAAAAGGACAGAAAGGCCTTCCGTAAGACATCCTTTGGATCTCTCCTGAAAGTAGACCTCAACTCTTTCCTTAAAAATGTATTCCTCCACATGTATTTTTCCATACACCTCCTCTTTCCCATCAAATGTATTTATGGTATCTCTAGTATTTACTGTGAGAATTTAGGAAAACACACCTTTCATTTGCATAACAGTAAAAATTAATATTGTGACAGTTAATCTTTTATTTAATTGTTTTTAAAGCCATGCCACTGCAATATTGCCTTCATTAAGGAATTCCTCACCAGTGGTGAGTTCCTCTCACAAGTTAGGCACTTGTAAAGGGAACAGCTGCACAACATCAGTTTGGTTCCATTAACAACTCTGCTCACTAATTGGATGAAAATGGCGTTATGAGCACATGTAGCATCATCTAGTCTCTCCTTTTTTATTCCTAGGGCTAATGCACATTTACACAGCGCCATCACTTCCAGCATCCACGTGGCCTAGAAGGAGGAGGGGCGTGGTGGAAGATGGGTAAACCTAATGCTGAAATATTTAACACGTGAAGAAAAACGACGAGCCACAACTTTTCTGATCGTGTGTGTCCCTAATTTAGAAAGGCCATGTCATAATATGGATACATACAAAATAATACATACACTGTATTTTATTGCAAAGGTTATAGGACTTTTTATGCTTCAAGGAGACACGTACATAAACCTTTATGGACTAATTGTGCTGGTTTAATACCTGATACAATGTTTTCGAAATGTCAGTAGATTTCTCCTCCTAGTCACCTGGAGCTGGGCTATGGAGGTTGGAAGCTGCCCCCTGGTCTTCTTGTCTTGACAGTCACTGGTTTCAAGGGAGCGATAACAATTTAGAGCATCCAGGAATCTGCTTCCAGGGGTACAGAAGAGTGCCTGCAACAGGAACACTGCCCAGCCTTGCTACTAGTGTTAGACCCACCAGGCATGTCCTAAAAAGCCAGAGTCTGCAGGGAATGGTGTGACCTCCGGCCTCAGGAGAGGCCCCTTGACGATGAAAGAGATTAATCCAAACTTCAAAAAGGCACCCCCTCTAGAGACTTCGTAGCATCTGGTGCTTTACGTTGTGGAGTCCGAGGTCAGGTTTCAAACCTATGGGCTCTCTGAAGATACCCCCAGCGTTTGCTTATCAAGGATCCTTATGCAAATCTCTCCACTCTTCTTTCTTAATACACGGTTTGTTCTTAAACTTATCTAGAGAGGTCCTGACTTCTTTCCAGTTGCTTGCCACAGTCCTTCATTGTTCTCAGGTACCCCAAACTGGTTCGCCTCAGAGCTTTGGGAATGACAGCACTTCTCTCATCAAAATTAGTAATAGCAACACACTGAGAAGTTCCAACACACATTTCTATGGGCAGGAAGAAAATCTTTACAGCGACCCCAGCTATACTATTATTCATCCTAAAGGTGTCCTGGACAGATGCAGGGGGAAGCGGTCCCTGGAGTGAATTAAAACAGTGCCACCTGTAAGGGGCCTGACTGGCTTTGGAGGTTGTTACTGAGCCGTGGCATTCTTCACCGTATTCAGAGTTGTGTTCCAGGTTTGTTTATTTTTTTTCCAGAAACGTATCTCTGCTGCACTTAAAAGAGCTTTAAGTGAACAGCAGGGATTGGAAATGAGTTAGCCTGCACATCCAGACCCCAGCAAAACTTTCTTTGTCCCTCTCCCAGACTCCATTCCTGATCTGTAGCACCTTCTTATAGATATACTCAAGATAACAAATGCTCCAACTGTCACTGGAAGGAGGTTTTTCTGAACTACTTCAATCATTAGGTGAAAAGACACTTTGGATGCTAACAGTTGCTGTAACAGTCACTATAGGAACCAAACTCTGGAACTGTTGCAGGCTTCCTAGTCCTTGGCATGTGAGACACTGATTTTTCTCACACCGTGGGGGAAAAAAGAAGTCTTTAGCTAATAATGTCTTATTTTAGAAGGATCTTTTTTGCAGCTTTTTGCATCTTTTATCGGCAGCAACCTTGGTAAAAGTTATACATTATCCAAATTAAATTTTAACACCTTCTCCAATCCCTTTCCCCGCTTCAAAACAGTACTGAGAAACGTTCACACGTTGCTGCTGTTCTCCCTGTTGTATCTCAGAAACGGCACGCAGCAAGGCGAGAGAGCTAACGACACAGCAATGACATTTTCTAACTGCATGCCTCTTTAAAACAGTGCTTTTAAAAGGAAAACCTTTAGTAAATCTTAATCACTGGTGAATTAACTACTACTGCATATCAATTAAATTAAAAAAACCCCTGCAAATGCCTTTGGACCAATCAGCCTGGTATCATCAATAATGAATGCAGTACTCTTTCAAGGGAAGCCATCGACTTGATATATTTCTCTGCATTCCCTGAACACCTGTACAACAAGAAGATAAAATAGAACCTGTCATACTAAGGAAAATGAAGAGCAGGGTCAGAGAGCAGACTGCAGGCTCAGGCACTTCCGTGACGTACGAGGTGGCAAGGCTTTGCAGAAAAGGCATGAGTTGAATGTGGGGGGGGTGAATATTTTTCACTTTGCACTGATTTCTCTTCACCTCAGTGTAGCATCATTCAAAACCAGTATTTTAAGGTACCCTCCTCCTTGTCTTTTGAGGCAAAAGATCCAGTCCTGTCCCCTTCGAGGTCAAGGGAAGAATTTCTGATGAGGGTAATGGAATCCTAGATGAGCGTTAAATGAATTCAAGTGTTAGTAGCCTGAGTGCCGGTGTCAGTAGTTTCACTGCGTCGGAGCTGATGTGCATCAGCAGACATGCACCTTAACAAGGAGCTCAAGGGGGCTGCTGAGAAACGGTGCAGAGGCGTGGGTCAAAACAGCGATACACGCGCAGCTAATTATTTCTGTAGAGTTGATATCTACCCGTGAACAAATCTTTGAAGCTTCCGCTGCTTCTGTACGTCAAGCATGAATCAAGTTTCTTCTGATCCTTCTCTTCACGTCTGCCAAAAAAACCCTTTTTCCTGTTAGCCAGTATCTGCTAAAATGCTTCTAAAATCCAAACCCAAGATTAAAAGATACAGGCATTTTTGGGAAGGAAGGAGTCCTTTTGGAAAGTCTGTTTTTTCTTATTACACCCCCTCAGACTTGGCATGAGGTTGATTTCGTCTCACTCCTCCTCGAAGGTGGAAGTGGAGCTCTGTGCCTGACCCTGCCATGACACCCGTGTCGGAGGTGCTGGTGGGAGCAGACCCATGGCGTCAGCAGGCATGCGACTTGTGCCCCTTTAGTTTAACCCCGGGGGATGACATGAGATTAAAAACTCGGAAGAGATGACATGATGTCGCACAGGTTCATGGGGAGACTAAGGATACTAGTGTGCTTCATGAGGACCAGACCTACTAACCAACCATTCATACTGAGGTTTCCCCCACATGATCCCTCCATTCCTCGTCAAATACACTGGGGTGCCAACCAATCCAGATTTCTGGGGCAAATGGTAAAACTCAAGGGATTCCAGCCTGGCTGCACATTTTGCACAAATGCCAGGAGATTCCCCCGTAGCCTCCAAGGTTGCCCTGTAGAGAGCTGTGCTGGGGTGTGGGCTGCTGCAGAGCTGTTCCCAAGCTCCGCCGGGGCAGTCCTGTTTGTGCAGGTGCCCACTACAACGCCAGGAATGGCTGCTGCCACCAACTGTAGCAAACTATCCTCTAGCCTGGTGGTCACAGGCTTTCATGGGATTTGAGAGACGAGGCTTTAAATGAGGCCCCAAACCCATGTCTCCCTTTGCAGAGTAGATGCTCCAAACGCCAGACTATTACGAGACAAGTGGGTAGCGACAGTCTCACCTCCTACCCTTCCCACCCAGAGAAGCAAAATCATGATTTAAGGCATCAGGCACTGAGTCGAGTCCCACTTTCACAAAGATGCCGAGATACATCCACGTTCACATGAGAAAAAGAACATCCCTGCCTTCGGCATTTCATAGCGACAGAGGTGTGTCCGCACTCCGAGTCGCTCTGAGGAGCCTGTCTGAGATCCTCCTCCCCAGCCCACGGCCGTGCATGAGCCAAGGGCTGGATTTGATACAGCCTGGCTGCACAAGTTGGGCTCAGGATCCTGGGATGACAGCTGAGACGTGAGGAGATGCTGTGAGAAAGCACGTTGGCTAGGGATGTGCAAAGCGTGGAGAATAAAACAGCAGGCAGAGACAAATTTGTTGAGGCTGGGATAGACAGCAAACTGAGGGAATTTCACAGGAAAAACTGTGACCTGAAAAAGTCTTAAAATATAAGGGAAAAAAGAAGAGCAATATGGAGATTCAGCCTTCTGGCAAGGAGGGATGGAGGCCAGCCCTTGGCCTGCCGAGACTCATCCAGTGCCTTGCTCGGATGGTGGCATATTAGCTCAGCACCTCACCAGTCTTAGCGGTTGGACAACAGCAAACTGATCTGCAACGGTGAGTCCCACGTGGGTGTGATATACGGTGTAAACCCTGCCACTAGTTTCCATCTGCTCGTGCTAGAAGTTGCCTGAACAAAGTCACTGAGGGAGTCTGGGTTGCAGAGTTAACGAGTCGTTTCTCCCTCTCCCACTCCTCAGAGCTCAGGAAACTTTGGAAACTGTCTCAGTCCCTCTAGACCCAGCTTTGTGAGGCACTGTAGGCTCTGCAGGACTAAGCTGCCAAGCTTTTGTTCACATCTGGGCCTAAGAACTTGGTAGGAGATGAAAGGTGATCATGTGGAGACGCACGGGTGAGCCGGCAGCAATGGGACGTGATGAAGATGAGCAGAAGCCGACTGAACCAGATTGTTGTACTGTAGGTGTGAAAAGATATTTTAAGTCATGCTTTATACTACATGACTCATCAAAATATTGCTTAACATGTAGAGTTTACATGACACATTTCCACGGGCTTTGAGATATAACTCAAAACCTTGATCCAAAAGAGCAGTGCTGCCAATTCCTGGGCTCCAAAGTTACCCTGCAGGTGTCAGAAGGAGGGTAAGATGGGATCATTCAACAGCAGGAACAAACAAGACCCCTCTGCAGACATCAACTTTTGCAGCATTCACTAATCTTAAAAACTCCCCTCTATAAAGAATTTGGAAAAGGTAAACAGCATCAGCAAGAGAGAAGGAGAAGTTGTCTATGCTTATCTTGAACTGCACCATGATGCAAATGAACAGAATCTCCTTTCCATAGTGATTGTCATCTTTATAACTAAGAGAAAATGGTTTTAGAAGAACACAAAAAGAAAGGAAAATAGCTTGCATGAAAGCTTTCAGTGTTTTGGGGGAAGTGAGAATTGAAGGACCACACAAATGAGTGTTGACAGTGTCAAAGCTATTGCCTGGTTCCCACAAACAGATCAATGCCCAATGAATGTTCGTCTCCCTTGTAATCTGATGCGATCAAGAAACAGCCCTTGGTAGAGGACCAGGTGGAATTGCTTACATTTTTCATGGGTTTTTAATTACAGTCATAGAGAACTACAAAACTCATTTCAAGTTCTGGGTCTTCAAGGCCTGTGCCAGCTATTATCAAAGCCAATAAAAATTTCTGCTTGACTTGAATAAGCTTTGGCTTAGGATTTCATACTTAGGGGCAGAGGATGCATCTATCCACACGTCTGGGCTCTGTGCAAGACAAACCAGCTTTAATTGTAACGTAGGCTTTGGGACAACCCAGCCTTAATGCGCAGTTGCCTATGCAAAGTCAACAAACAGATTTGCCCTACATTTTCAGGGCAGCTTTTACTTTTAATTTGTTTTTAAAGGTGAGTTTCAAGGCACACATTTTTCTTAGCCAGTGTCATTAGGTGAAAGTGAAAACATTCTCCTTTTGTAATGGAAAAACTCCAAGCCTAATCCCTCTAATTGTATCGCACTGGAGAGGGAACAAAATTAAAGCAAGAGACCAACATTTAAGATCGTTGAGGAAATCAAATTCCTCTGTAAACCTCCACAGTTAAGGGTGGGTTTCACCTCCCCTCCCTGCAGCCTTCTACAAGTTAGACCTCTGAATAGAAATCAGGGTTATTTAGACAGATCACGGAAGCACTCTCCTCCTAAGGCAAATGACAGCAATTGCCCATGGCCCACATGCTATGAACTTTAAAGCTAACACTTTAAAACAGATAAAATTTGGGCTGATGAATCAAAGTCATCGCCAAGAAAAGCCACCAAGAAGATTAAAGTAAAAGCCTAGACAGGAGGATGCTGCTTCGTGCCTGAAAGGCCACAGGCTGGAAAGGGGAGAGGGAGAAGAGGTTGGGATGCATATCAAATGATGCTGTGGTATCTAGTTCAGCCAGCATGGTTCAGGCTGATGGCCACGATGAATATTTAAAGAGATGTGGCAGGTGAATTACAGTGGAAGCAGAGGTAATGCTGGTGTCAACACGAAACCATAAAAATATTGCTCAAGACCACTAGTTCGGAAGTTTCAAATTTTTTAAATATTTTTTACTGTCCACAACATCATGGCATCAAAATAATTTTTACATGGGTGATCTGTCACATGCATGACAGTTACACCACTGCATTTATAAATCCCAGATGTACATCCCTTGTGAGGTATTCATAGAAGCAGTCCCAATATTTTACTGTAATATCTTAATAAACCAGGTCATGCACTTTCTGACTGTACCAGAATGTTTGTCACGAGAGGAGCATATTAGGAAGAGCCATTTATTAATCTTAAGAGATGCTGTGCATAACTCACCACAGAGCAAGGAAAGGCAGCTGCCTGAGAGCTGACATAGTTCCAAAGTCAACAAGACAACAAAAGGCAGCAAGCAGAACACCACTGTTTCTTTCCTACACCCACAGAGATCCTTCTGACGTACATAATTAACTTCATTAGCAAAATCTTCTTACCAGTCTTTGCTAAATCATCTGCCTACGAAGAAGTGGAAAAGTTGAATGTTCAGCCAGATTATATTAGCCTGGTAGAATTGTGTGAATTTGGGATGAGGTTTATTGAGGGCAATGAGATTCTTTCAATTGTCTTATATGAGCTGTGTGTCAAAGTCTATAATCCCGTGAGGCTTTTGGGTAATGTGCAGATGAGGACGCAGGGCACGTGTTGCTAACAGCTAGTGATGGGAACGTATTTAGTGAGTTGTAGCACTTGGCGGCAGGTAACAGAGGAAGGACTGCTAAATGGCAGAATAACCTAGAGAAAACATCTTGGAATGAAGCATTTACTCTAAAAAGAGCATGCTATATATTCAGCAGTGCTAGTAATCAAAACTGCGGAAGGTGGAAGTATCATTTCAGGGAGGATCTCGAAGTTTGGACATTTGGTTTCAACCCTAATTTTACTGAGCATTGGGAAACATAAAATAAAATTAAAACTCTGTAGACAAAGGTCATGCCTGTGCCACAGTAGTTTTCTCACTCATTTCTGTTTAATTTATGAAGTTAAAAAGAGATTAAATGAATAATGGATTTATGTGCAAATAAAAACATATCATATGAATGATGTCCAACTAGAACATTTTAACTCACTTTTTAATTTTTATTTTTATTTTCCCCCAAGGTGCTCTCTAAAATATTTAGGTGCAACTGGTCTAGTTTGCAAAGCAGGGCTATTTCCACGCTCTGGTAGAATACTTACCGGCAGCGTGAGGTGTAAGACTACTGCAAACACAAAGAAGCAATCTTACTAACAGATCAACACAACATTTAGAGGAGGTTCTGTAGCTGGTTACGCATCACCCTTTCGCTTCTTAAAATACACAGCTGAGAACAACCAACCAGAATATATGTTGAATGAGATAGCACCTTTTTTTTTTTCCTGTTGCTTTTCATAGTTAAATTAGGCTTAAATGTTGAATTGAAAAGAAGGATCAATGCTTGAGTATAATTAAAATTACTGCAGTGATTTTAGTTATTGCTGTGCTGAGGTTCTGCTTTTATAAATCTTGCTTTACACAGGTGATCCAATGGAGTCCAGAACAACATTGCAGACATAGAACTGAATATACCTGAGGGATAGCATCTGTAAAAAATAAAATTAGCTATTTTATCACATATAGCACAAACATATCCTTCCGCTTTGTTCAAAAACACCACTAAAGAACCAGCAAACCAAGTTCCCGTGCAATTCTGGCTTGGTTTTGTTACCCTGTTCTCACAGTTGGAGATCACAACCAGAGACTGTCACCTATCTGTGTGGGCCTTGTGGTTCAGGCCACCACCGAACCTTCAATTCACCCCCTCAGAGCAGTCATAGCGTGCGAACCAGATTCCTTTTGGATGGAGCTAAACAAGAAAATGTTCTCCCGGGGTTGACCTTTCTTGCCCCGGTTCTTGTGGGTGCACAGCCCATGGGGCCAAACTAGGCCGATTCCGAAAGATGGCAATTAAAGCATCTGTGACACAGACACTGAATCCTCCGCACCAGTGGCTTCGCTCCACTCGCACCATGCTGCTCACTCATGCCAGAGATCCCTTTTCTCTGTTTTTTCAGTACCAGGAAACTACTCTAGGATATGAATTAGTGCCACCTCACTCTGGTATGGTTGCACCCAGGTCAGAGTGCAAGACAGGGATTTTGCTTTCATCACAGGAAGGTTTTGTGTTAGGCATTTTTGCCTCTCTCATTTCCCTCTTGTGGCTTTTTTTTTTTTTTTAATTTTTACAGTTCAATCACATGATGGAAAGATTCACAACACATAAATACAAATAGTTGGAAAGAGTTATATCTGTTTCTTTGCGAAAGCCACATGAAGAGGATGTAAAGAAAGCCCGTGCATTGGCTGGACCCTGTGCACCTTTCCTCTGTGTGAAGAAGCAGAGAGGAGCGCTAGCACCAAAAAGAAGCTACAGTCAGAGGAAGTAAATGCTGTAGCTATCTTGTGTCCACAGCAATTCCAGCTGCACAGCTCAACCTTTTCTGGAACAACTGGCTTTGTATCAGGTGAGAAGCAAAATAAGATAAAAGAAGTTCAGATGCACAGTAAAATTTTTAAATGGTATGACCTATTAGACTTTACGTGTAGACCTTCAAGGGGCCTGTAGCATATGGTATTTCATGAAAATATTTAAAAGCAGATTCTATACCACTAGATATTATGCTAGTGCTGTAGGGAGCAACTCGTCAGTAGTAGGAGAGAGGATTAAATGGCAAGGTTTCTCCATCTCTAAATTACTTTAAGTTTTGATAGGGAAAAATTCTGGCCACAGACAAATGATGCACTGACTAAATAGTATTGAAAAATTATGAAGACTTGCCCTGGAGTTTGGAAGTTATCATCTACTTTTCCAAAAGTAGTGTCCATATTACAATTTACCCTTCAATTACTTGTTTGTGTTTTTTCATAATCCTGTCTTCTGTTTCCCTTTCCTTCCTAACACACACTTTAATATAAACCACCAAAACTTACCACATCAGATAAAGCCAAAGATCAGGTCCATGAAGCCTTGTCAGAAATTACTATGGACTTTTGAGATGGAGGAGGTGGAAATCAGGATTTCATACAGAACTCAGCAAGTGGACACAGCAAGGAAAGGTGCAGTAAAGCAATATTTTCTAGTGTGTATACTCTGCTCTTCTTTCCCTGTTCAGCATCTCTTTGGCAGCCACTGACAGTCAGAGGGACAATTATTTAGAACTGAATATAATGACTCTCAGGTCTCCATCCCGAAAGACCTAATATAAAATCCATCATCGTCTTTGGATTGCTGTTTTGGTGTGGATTTATTTCATCTTCCACTGAAGAAATTAGGTGAAAATTGAATAAAATAATTCTCAGTCATGCGAAAAGATTCTTCAGGATATGTGGAAAGGAAAGGATGAGAATAAAGGTGGAAGAAGGAAAAGACATTGAAATGTAAGGAAAAGTATGGTAAAGGACAGACAACTGTTAAGGAATTCTGTGCTGCTTTTGGCTGAGAGACAGTTAATTTTTTCATGTGAAGAGAATGAAATCCCTTTATTTCATACATGGCATCATGAATTTGGAGAAATTACAGGCAGAAAAGCCACATCATCTGCCTTCCATTCCTCCACTGCGTGGGTGACATTACCGTAGAAGGAGATGGAATTGTCTAAATGGGACTTTCCCTTTCTGAATCCACGCTGACTGTGCCTGATGACTGTACTGTCCTTTAAAAGCCGTTCAGCAGTAGGT
>NW_010234993.1:0-22786 GCF_000690775.1 Eurypyga helias
CAACCCAAACCATTCTATGGTGATTCTATGATCTGTGCCAACATAAGCCCTCTGCGCAGCTCGACTTTTATGCAGAGTGGCTAATGGTAAAAGGAGCCAACTCTGCAGTGAAAACAGCCAGGAAATAAAACTGTGAACTTGGCAATTCTATGCACAAAGAAACATGGACATTCACCTTGAGGTTTACATGCATATTGATTTCTTAACTTAGCAGAAAGCATTATTCTCAGTCCACCATTTGAAACTTCTTTTGGCTTCTGACTTTTTTGTTTTCTTTCCCAGGGTGGCAGAGTATCAGGGCCATTTTCAAGATCATGGTTTCAACAGATAAACTCTTTAAAAATATTCCGGTTTGGGAAAACATAAAAAGCTCAGAAGAAGCAAAAAATAATCCCTCTTAAAATCACCTCATAAACAGTTACAAAACCCACACCTCTCAAGTGGACAAACACTCCATAAATACACTATGGAGAAAAGTGGAAAAAAAACCCAACCCTCCCCTAAATCTCAACTGACTTGGGAAACCAAGAAGATGATTAATAACCTATTTTATAAACTTCATTTAAGGGAAGAAGAAATGGGAACCGAGAAACAACAACTGCAGAGTCTACAGGGCCAAGCCCCCCGATACCAATTCAGCACCTAACACATAGTCCATTATGCACAGCCCAGAGGCATGTATAAAGTAAATATGCTAAGTTTGCTTTCTTAAAAAGTCTCCAAGTTTTTAGATCCTGGACTTAACGCAATTTTGAAAAACAAAGGTGCAGCAATTAATTGTTTTAGAAAGCGATGCCATGTTTCATACTCAGCAGCTCTCAGCTCTTCCCACTCCATGGTCCTCCCTCCACACCAGTCTGCAATAGGCAGCACAGCCTCAGCCCTAGCAGACACATACAACCACATCCCCGTTCAGCCCAGCCTGTCCCTTCCCTAAGATGTCTGCAAAGAAACACCTTTAAATAAAGCATTTCAAGATCTCCAGCTTGTTTTGGTACAAACAGATGACCCAACTGGGCACACGACAGCCCTGGTGGAAGCAGCACTATTGCCGTACGGTCGGTCCATCAGTGAGGGCAACTCCCACAGCAGGAAGACGCTATGCCAAAAAAATAATTCATTTCAAGATTGCATTTTCTGGCATACATTTACATTCACTTGTCACAATACCTTAGTTTACCCCATCTCGGGAAACCTGAAAGAAAGCCTGCTGAGGCGACCAGCAGCGTGGGGCCAGCTCCTGCGCCCGTGGGATCAATGTGAAAAGCCGAATGAATTCAACAGTCATGGGGCAGTTTCTTTCCAAGGATTTCCCATTTCCACCACACAGGAGGGACAATCATCCTACACAATTGCCCACTTTCCAACCAGACATCTCCCTCTGCCCTGTATGTCTCCCCACGCCCTTCCTATAAACCGTATTACAATCCTACAAAAAAATAAAACCAAATAATTTTTAGCTGAACTTTACCCCACACTTGGGATATATTCGAAGGCCATTAAATTGGCTTACCTCCAACCTTCACACAGATCTTGTCAGGAGGATTCTGGTTTTAACAACATGTATATATACATATTAATATGTACACAGACAAAGAAGCTGCTCTTTCAGTTAGAAAAGAAATTAAATTTCATCACAGAATGAATCCTATAAAAAGATATGTAATAAAGTTGAAATACCCATAAAATAGCTATTACTAAAGCAAAGCTTTCGTCAATAAGCTTCCAAAACTTTAAATGAAGAAAATGGCTTCACGAAGTGGTAGTCTAGATTTCCACAGTGAGGACACTGCTGGACGTTGCTGTATTCAGAGAAATACTGCATGCCAATCCGTACGTCTATTACTGGCTTCCCACAGTGCTTACAGTTCAGTCGAGCCTGTAAAAAACAAAGAAAGAAAGAAACAAAAACCCCCTTTTGAAATAAGCAATCTCACCTCTACTCCTCCCCTCCGAAAAAGAGAACATCACACGCAGGCCCCTGCCCTGTCCTCCGCGGACAGAGAGGGGCTAAGTCAGGAACTGGCAGTACTGGGATCTGCTGGTGAGGACACTCCTCACCCAGACTGGTAACTCACAGGCACAATGTTTTTCACATGAAATACCGCCCCCAAATTCTGGACCGCAAGCCACCTCCCACACTGACTGACAGGAGGCAGAGAATTTCAAAGTCTGTGTACACACACGACTGCTTTGTGTTGATTAATCTCTGAACCCATGCCTCAATCCCCAGCACAAGAAGTGCCACCTCAACAAATCTTAAATGAAGTCCCAAAGCGAAGAGAAAAGCTTTACATTTGCGCCACGCAAATCAACCATTTAGGCTGAGGTTTGGAAAGGATCTGTCTATGAAATATATTAGTCTTTTGGTTTAACAAAAGTATAACTCAATCTACTTTACCAGCATGGCCTGTCATTGTATCGCTTCCGGTATCTATTTCAGCATTTATAACACCTATCAGGTTACGCAAACTGTTCTACAAAATCCAACTGAGACAGGGCCAACATAACGGGGTGGATATGGGAAATAATTCAAGGTCAAGGGTGCAGACAGACAGAGATAGTGATCTTCAGCAGTAACAAAAAAAACCATAAGCCTTTGGAGGGAATCTAGCTGAGAAACCCAGCCCATTTGCCGCAAAGAAATCAACAGGCGGTGTGAAAGCTCGGCAGGCCGTTTGAAACTGGAGAGAAGCAGGAGGGATTTGAGACTGTAAAGGAGTTGAAGAGTAACGGTGGCAAATGAGAAGTGAGGGCCCGAGCTGTATCACACCTTAACTTCCAGCCCAATATGTTAATGAGAGCTTCGGCTTTTCACCGAGAAGAACAAAAAATGATTTTCTATGGCAACCTTGATTTAAGGAATTTTCCTGAGATGAGGAGAGGAAGAAATTATTAAAGTAGTTACTGTTGAGATGAGACTCAAAAAGAAACAAACCATCAGCTCCACAGCCATCTGGTCTGCTTGAAAATCAGAAATTCTAAGAAATACAATCTAGCAGGGCATGGATTTGTATGATTTTCTTCACCAAAGTGTTGTTTCCCCCCTTGCTACTGTCCAGCACATCAGCAATCTGCTAGTTACCTGCTAATGGCTGCAGTTCATTATCCTACATGCACATTTGTGATGTATAATTAAATATTTTGAAATAAGGTACAAAATTATTCAAAATACAAATTAGCAAGGCAATTCAGAGTTAAATTATATACCATATTTAAATGTCATTCCTCTGTATGCACAGAATCACCTGTAACAATCACTGTGAAACAATAATGTGTATTATCTGGCAATCACAGTCACTGCAGCTAATGATTTCATATTCAGCTTTATTACTTACCATGTACTGTCACACTGTCCATTAATCATGTAATTAAGGCTCTCGTATAATGAGACCTTAGTTCTTGTCTTGTACATTCAACAGAAGCAATTCAGATTTAAATTTCCTGGCTTTTACACAGCTAGCAAGTTATCATCGGTGTTTTATCTTTAAGAGTCCCTATTTAAAAAATAAAAGTTACAATCTCAAGAGGCACGAAATTTGGAGGCAGTATCGCTGTCTTTAGTTATAATGATTATCAATGGCATTCCATCCAGTAGCAGCAGCTCCACTTGTCCTTTGAGCAACACATTTTGGTATATATGTTAAATTTAAAATAAAATGGCATTTTGAAAACTGACAAAACTATATTTTTAGATCGCTCTTAAGCACGCACAATACCATGAATTGACTGTACTTCAAATGAATGCATCTTTGTGAGGCTCCTGTTCTCACCCAGTAACAGAACGTGCATGTCCGAAGGCAACAGCCTGCTCCTGAGCATCCCAAGCGGAGCACTGTGCCATTCCCAGCCAAATGCTTTTTCCATGGCTATCTACCCTAGCTACAAAACAAAAGTCCTCTGCCCCTTTTTGTGCACGGACAATTCTCTTGGATGCTGATGACTGCTGCCTCAGGCACTTGTCTGCTCTGAAGTAACCCCAGGCCCTGGGCCTTTCTCACCCAAGGTATAGGTTAGGGGAGCGTTTAACGAAAACTAAGCTGCATCAGGCAGTGGTGGGGTACCATCGTCAGTCAGTCGCAGCAGAAGTTAAGGAGAGCTGCATAATCTCCAAGAACAGACTCTTTAGACCTTCCCGTTCCCCTAGCTTTTTTGCTACAATTATCTTAAGATAAAACACAATTCAAGCAACTGAAAGAACCTTGAACACATGAAACATCTACTCAAAATGTGCAGTCGTTATTAAAATGCTTCTGGAATTACATCTGATGCCAAAGATGCTTGCTAGGGATCATCCCAAGCATTAGATTTAATTGTAGATGCATTTAAAGGGACCTTATTTAAAAACATAAGTAATAACCATGGACCACTGCACTGGTTTTTGTCTAGCTATTGGCCTTTGTGCCACATCAGTTAAAAGAAAGAGGCAGGACTCGGTCAGCTTTCTTGTATTGCACTCATAGGTACAGGCTGGAAAAGAAAGATGAAAACAGGGAGGGGAGAAGAGAAACACAAACCTTGGCTTCACTTATCACCAGTTGGAATTTCACCTTATGAGTCTTATTTACGTACAGTACTAACCTGACAACAGGGAGATGCTGCCAGAATATCGTAGGTATACATCGTTCCCAGCTGGTGCCAGCTGCCATCCCATCGGGACTTGCACTTAATGCAGATAATTTTGTGAACCCCTTCTAAGCAGTCTACACAAACAGCGTAGAGGTGCATAAGCCTTCCTGTGGACAGGAAAGACACTTCTTAAGGAGACTAAAACAGAAGATTAAACCAGACATTTCCCACAATGTATTACCTGCCCGTTAGTGATACAAATCACACCTTATTGAAATATTTTTCTTTTAAAGGGTAAATGATAAAGTAAAAAAAAAAAATAAATCTTTCTCTATGGGAAATACACAGGGCTTGACTGAAGCTCATTTCCATGGATGCAAAACTCGGGAATTAGTCATCACCCTGCCCATCCTCCCTTCCCCCATTTGCTGGTAGACTTTAGCAAAATATTTTATAAAAGGAACTGCCGAAGCTCCATCAACAGATGCCAGGTTAAGCTACGTGATCAGCCACAGTGTTTCCAAAACGAGGATTGTGCCCTAGCTTCATCCCCACCTGACAGAAGAAGCGGAGAAGTGTTGAAGCTTATTAGCAAGCTGGGTACAGATTCATTTAACAACTTGCCAAAATCTTCCAGCAAAGCAAAGGACCTAATATCCCTCATGGAAAAAAGCAACAGCCAGAAGAGCAATTTTCTTTCATGTACCTTTTCCTGACCATTCATTTACAGTAAGTATATTTGAAAACATTATATATTACACACACACAGACTTTCACATGCCATTCAGACCTACGAATCTAACGAGCTCTATCGTGACCTCAGGCTCTGTGGTCACAATGACTTTCAAAACCTGAGTTATATTGACTTTCACAAAAATCAAGCGGCTTGGACTTGAAAATGAGGTATTTTCTCTACATAAACGTTACTAAACTCACCAGCGCAAAAACTGAGATGCAAATTTCACACAGAACAAAAAGCCCTACAAAAAAATTACAAAGAGCTGGCATCTAGATTGTGCCTGATTTGTAGTGACTGAATCCATATGTAGTTTAATAGTTGGTTTTTAAAAGTGAGCTGACCGAGAGTACTAATTCTGTAATACACTATATTTTGCACTGCTATGCAAGACAAAGAAGTACTGCAGTTACAGATCAGCTACAAAACAGGACTGCATATACTACACGTTTATTTTGGAATGCAATTTTTGTTCTTTAGCATCTAAGTATTGCATACATCACAACCTGTAATTTAAAGAAGACACGCATCTTGTACCCTTTCTAGATAAAAGGGAATAAAATATTAACAATCCATGATTAGATTATACCAGATACTTTAAAACAAATGGTTTGCTTTTTGACCTGTTTTGTTTTTTAAGACAACTATTTTAGAAAAAATGAGAAAACAAAACAGATTCTTACAAAAAAATATATATACAAATAAACTAGCTAGTATAAGCTGGTAAAAATGGAATTATTCCACACTGGTGTGTTCAGTTGTAGAAAATGTGATGTGATGAGACTGAAGTGCAAATATAATAAACCTTGATCCTGAAATGAACATTCAAGATTGGAGGCTTTCAAATAATTCCACGCACAAATGTTTTGTGTTGTGCAGAAAGATGAAATAATTTTCCTCATCCGAAGTTCTGCACTGCTCCCGCACATTAAAACAGTGCATTCCTCCACCACTTAACTTTTGAGATCCTTGTTATATAGGAAATGAAGCACCTGATATCTTAAGCATGCCTGAAATAAAAGAACTGATTTTCTGTACTGAAGAGAAAATAACACCCTGAAACGGCACCCTGCAAGCTTAATTTCATTTCAAAGAGTACTTCTGATAATAGACCATTCTACCCAGGACAAGGAGGCAAAAATTTTAACAATTAATTATTCATGGTATCTTGTCTCCACAAGTTCTTCAGATGTATCATCCAATGGGTGAGGAGCAATTAATTAAAAAAAAAAAAAAATCAGAGTTTCATTCTTAGTTGCAAATGCTAACAAGTGACAAGTTTCATTATTACTAAACCAGCTATTAGTACTGATGAAGTCACAAGCACATTGTGCATGGCTCTCCACCAAAGAAATAAGCATTGTTCTCTCACATACGTATACTCTGCTTATCCTAGAGCCTTTTTTATCTTGTATATTTGCCTATCACTTTTTTTCCCTTAAATACATTAGGCAGGAACAGTAATGTTAGCATGAATACAGTTTAGTGACTTAGTGCACAGTGATTTAAGGAAAGAATAAAAACAAAACAAAGTTTCTTGAGTAAAGGAATGTTACATAACACGGATTATGATCATGCATGGGATGTAACATATTTTACTGAAAGCAGAGAGGTTTAAATGTTAAGATATCTCTTGTTAAAGCCTTCCAAACACGTTTCAACGTATAATTCTATGTTTTTGAACAGCAAACTACAAATACTTCCTCTGACTTATTTCAGCCATGCTGGCTGACAGCAGGCTGCAGGACAGGCATGTTTTGCCCCGTACCATCCTGATCACTCAGTTTGGGGCACAGCTTTCATCAGGAAGAGCTGAAGCTCATCCTAGCCCACATCCATTTGTTCCTCCAGGAGGAGAAGAGTACTTCTCATGCCTTGGTCTCAACTCAGCTCAGAGCTGGGACATGACCAGAGTGCAGTCCAAACAGGTAGGACTTTGGAAATAAGTCTAAATCCCCCACTACACCCTTGCTGCTTCAACATACCTTACTAAGAGCTTACTTTTACTACGTCCAACCTCTTCAGGTGAGTGTTAACATTGGCCAGGTCGTATACAGCCCTTTTCATACATATAAGAAAAAAAAGTAGTTTGCTATAAACCAAAACTGATACTCTTGTCTGAAAGCAGACAAGAGACATGCCATCTCACTGGTGGCACGAACGAAACTTTCACCCACGCTGCAGCACAGCATGCTAAAATTTAAAAGATTGACATGTATCTTGGAGTAAAGCTCACAACAGATAAATCAGCATGCACACGCTGCGGAACAGAGCAGCTGGAAAACGTTCCCGTGGTCTACCTAGAAACCAGATGAGAAATCTCTTAACTGTAAACCCAAACACAAGGCATGAACCATTCTACAGGGCATTTGCTCCTTGTATTCCTTCCCAAGTGTTTCAATCTGATCCATGCGATAATTTGGACACGACTTCAAGCTTTACAGAACTGCTTAAAAACGCAGAATCAAGATGAAAATCTAAAATGTGGCAGGGCAGGGCACAGAAGGCAGTTCCACCATTTAATGAAGCCTAGCATGACTGACAGACAACCTGTACCTTGAAGGTGACAGGGAACATCATATTCAATCTCATCGTGTCTCGATGGGCTAAGGAACAGGGTCCCATCCACCAGCGGAAACTGTTCAAACACTGGCAGCGCCCTGTGGCATAGCGCACAGTTTACAACGTTCCTGTGGCTGGCACTAAGAGCAGCAAGGATAAACTTCCGAAGGTCCTCCCCTTGGCCCACCTGGGCATCGTCTTCCATCCGCACATGGAAGGTATTCAATTTATGCCTGGGGATGTGAGTAAGCAGCTCAGATAGATCGAGCCTTCTCAAGAACTGCACGGGGGCATCGAAGTGTCCTGATCTATGCGCTTGCAAGCCAGCTGCCCCGTAATCAAAATGTGCGTTCCTGAACAGGCCCCCGCCAGCCATGTTCTTCTTATGGGGCTCCAGGTGAATGGCGTTCTTCAGAAACTCTCCCAAGTATCGCGAGGAACGAGGGCCACTGAAATGCGTGGGGGCGAGAATAGAGTAGCCGGTGGGGGGAGACTGGCCGGGAGAGACACAAGGGGAACGAACTGCGTAGCTGCCGCCCATGACGCCCTTCTCCTGGGAGTTCTGCCTGTCCATCGAGTGCCTTCGCTGGAGGTCATGACTCAAGCCTTTCTGCGGCTTGTTGGCCGGCCTGCCCTTTTTGGCCTCCTCTGCTGACTCTGCCACGGACCTTCCCGTGCTCTTCTCCAACACTGATTTCTTCTTCTTATCATCCTGCATTCGCTTCACCTGGTACCAGTCAGTATCCTTCTTCAAGTGACCCTGCCCACACCGACAGGAGCAGAAGCGGAAAGCCAGGTCGTATCCCTTCTTTGTCCACATGTTTTGGCGACACTGCTTTTCGTTCCAGCTCCTGGCTCTGCCAATGCAGTTGAACTGGACGAGAATGCTGCTTTCCCACTCGTAGAAGCACTGGAGGTGCATCCAGGTGCTGTACGGACAGTGCTCGTTGTTGCATATAACCTTCTGGTAGTCATCCTTCTCCAAGTCCACCGGCCTTCCGAAGCTACAGATCAGCGGAGTAGCACAAGGAGCTTCTGTGGAAGATAAAACAGATACATTAATAACTTAATGTCCCACTTTCCGCAGTACTTCTTTAAACGCCGTGCCAAATACGCATGCGAGCTCTTCTTCATCATCCCTATTATCAAAGGGCCCCACGAGCACTAGCGCTCCGTCAGGGCAAAAAGCAGTCTTTGCCAAAAAAAGTTAAGTGCGTGAAAGGAGATACGGAAATGAAGGAACAAGGAAACAAAATGACATTACAGTTTGTTTAATATTCAAAGCCAAAGCACCTCAGAAGCATTAGCCTTCCCTAAGGGTTTGCGGATACCGTTGCAAAGGCTTTAAGAAGTAAGGAGAAAGCTTTGTGGATGTTTCTGGAGGGCTGCTTTGAAGGCTGAGAGGCAACATGGGGAGAACACAGAGAGACGTTTGTTTGAAAAACAAGTAGGCAATACAGCCTGGCTTTGCGATCACAGGGAGAGGCAGGAATTGATCTTTTCTTTGGGACTGAGCAAAAGTCAACAGCTAGGGAGAGGAGGAGGAAGCAGAAGACTTTGAAAAGCAAGACTAACACCTGACATACCCAGGGCAGAAAGGAGGGCCTTCGTTGTATTGCTCAGGCAAATACAGACTACGCCACTGCCACTGACCTACTGGATAGCTAAATTTCACAAACCAAATGGTTCTGCAACACAGACAGGTTCGAAAAACAAATGGCATGTGGTCTTTTATCAGCCAAGTAGCAGCCTTTGATATATCCTTGAGCAAAGAACAGTTTACTTCAATGCTCTCCCTGCAACAACATCAGCTTGTACACAAAAACATTCTAGAAAACTTGTTCATTATGGACCAATGACATTTTCCCCTCCGTCACCAAAGTACCACAGACTACAGTCTACTCCCATTTCTGGCTGCTCAGTTGCAGCTGGGAGGCACAGAAGGACAGGAAATTTTCAGTTGGAGTTCCTACTGAATCTTAAGAGTTTCTAATTATGAAGTTTTTAGATGCTTACTCAAGTATTACAAATATTTCTCCTCCATATTTCTGACTTCCTACTTCCTCCACTTCACCAAAAAATAATTATACAACAGGGATGGCAGGCTGCCTTTTAACCTCCGTGTTGCTACACTCAAATATTAGCAGGCTTCTTCAGGGACTTCCACAGACAAGTGCGGTCTCGTACCATGCAAAACAGAGCAAACAGCTCCCTGCAGTTCCCCAGTCTCAGTCACAGCTCCAGGACTTGCAAAAGAGGTACATGGAACCTCATGGAAAGAGGCTGCCCCAGAGAGGTGATCCCTGTTTTTTTTCCTTAGAACTTCAAGTTTCTGATAAGCAAGGAAAAAACCCACTACTCAGCTGCATTGCTTTTAATCCTGTTCTTGTCACTGCTAGCACAACTAATACAACATAATAAGCAGTGGAATGATAGGTTTTATGCTGCTACGTTCACTTTTACTCAGACTTTCCATTGCAGATGCACTACCCATCATCATCTGCCCTGCAGCAGCAACACGCTAACCAGACGCTTTACAACAACGGATCTTTTGCCACACTAGTACTTTTGCTCCTTCCCAACAAGTTGTTGTTAAAAGGCTATAAACAAACAAGCCAACAAAAACGTCAAGGTTACTTTCAGTAAATTGAAAATTACAGTAGCTCTTAAGACTTATTTACTCAGAAGAGAAGGGCACAAAGAGCACAAGAGAATTTTCCTGAGACATTCCCCTGAAGATGCCACATCCTTCATCCCATCTGTCTGCCTCCATTTCTAATGCCAGAAGCAGCGTAGCTGCGAGGAGAATTTTCTGCAATACCTTTCTTTCAGGGACTAGACTATAAACTGCAACCAAGGCATATTCCCGAAAACATTCTCTTAAAGGAGAAAAAAACCCAAAAAGATATTACTTCACTTCAAAATATGGACTTGTTTAGTCATTAAAGACAAATTACCCAATTGGAGAGAACATAGATAAGAGGCATTCCTTCAGGATTCTTTGGAAGTTCCTTCTATATATGTGACACATTTTTACCAGTCTCAAGTCTCTGAAAAGCCCACTAAGAACATACAGGTTTTGAGATGTCTTTGATAAGCATGAATTTTATTGGCTACCAATGACTCATTTTTCTCTATGTTTTCTACTGTCTATTGTTGAGTATAATGTCTCTGGCCAACAGCAAAACCGAATGGTACTTTACCTGCTCTGAAATAAAACCTGTCAGCTTACCAGTTCAGAGACTTCTCCCACCCATTCTCCCAGACTTCGATTCAAGTCACATTGTGCCACACCAAGCATCCCTGCAAAGTTCGTCGCCATTGTCCATCATTCTTTCATTATATTTAGGGTCTGAAAGCACAGTTTGCAATTATAGCATCCTTAAGAAATTTATCTCCGAGAAGCCAGTTAAACTGAAACCATTAAAGGCAAATCATCAGAAGTCAGATGTGCAGCAAGACACTGGAGGTACCAATACGAACCGTTTTAATTATGCATCTCCTGTATTCATCTATTTTGGTACGTATTCCTTTCCATCACTGCCAGGAGGCAGGAAGAAAGAACATGCCAAAAATCTGCCTACGCTCCCCCTGTGTTTCGGAGTGTAAATGTTCTAACAGTCACAGGTATAATTATAGCTGGCAGTCGAGAAAGTTACTATACAGACAAGTCTAGAGATCTCCACTTTAGAATAAAGACGACCTTACACTTGTTCATGCATATTGGCATAGTTAACTGACTGAAAAAGAAGGGTTTCCTCGATTAGCCTTTGAACATGTATTTGGTTTTGGATGCAAAAATGTATGATCTCTAGCCCCCTGAGAGGTTTACAGCCTCTCATTATGTGAACAAAAAAAAGAATTAATAAAATAAGTGGCTGAAATACAGAAAAAAATCCCAAAAAACCACACAAAAACAAAGCACCACCACCATGGCCTGTGTATTCCACAGAACATGTCTACAATTATTTGATTAAGGTCATGTACTGGGTGTCTAGAGGCTATTATAAAGGTGACTTTCAATAGATTTCCGCCCCCCCCCCCCTTTTCCCTGGTTAGTCAATGGAAGGACTGTGGAATGGGATCTTCTCCAGCTTCTCCTTAAGAACTATAAATGACAGATTACCCGAGGAACTTTCCAGACAGCATAACTATGAGCAAGAAAAAGCTTCAAGTTTTGGATAGCAATGTCTTTTTAAATGTTTAAGTTTAATAGATGAATACCAAGTCATCACACATTCCGTCACCTGATCTCATTGCTAAGAGGAGAAGCTGGTCCCTACTCACCTCTCCTGGGAATGCACCTGACCTGTCACCACTGTCACTGTGGTAACACATGAAATACTAGAAAACCAACAGGTCTCTCTGCCACGTTGCCATGCTCCACAGCAAGGTTAATGCCACGCTAGTCAAAGCGCCTGACAGCTTCGTTATTATGAAGTCTGACTAGCTGAAGGCGGCCTTGATAAGACTGCTGTGGTATTTCCACAACAGAAAGCGAGAGCCCAGCATGGCTAGTGGAAGTTGTCACAGTAGAAAGCTCTACCACTTCTGCAGTACTCCTGCATTTAAGAAAGCATAAAACTCCACTACCTGAGAAGCATATAGAAACCTCAAGCCAACATTTGGCTCTGCCTAATATTTCAAATTCCAGCAGGTCTATCTGTGCAAAACAGACTGCACAAGACTGAACATCCCTTGCAGACATGCAGAGTTCAAGCCTCCTGCCAAACATAATCATGCCACATGTTCCCACATAGAGGATAAACGAGAAACAGAAAACAAAGCAATTTTTGGTGCAACTTCTCCAGTTCGCAGCAACAGATATGCCTTAGGAGTGAGAGAGAGTGTTCAGATCACTTGGTATGGGAGCCACATTAGCAAATGTGAAGAGCTCTTCCCATCAATTCCCAGCCATGAAAGTGCTGTGGGTTATTTAATCATCATTTTACAAACGAGACAAAGCACTTATTACAGAATTACAAAACTTTAAAAATTATTGTTATCGAGGCCTTCTAACTTCCCATTAATTAGAAATGCATTCTGAGATTATTCTTCAAAAAGTCAGAGCTACAATCATTGTCTTAATTTTTTATGATAACAGTACAGCAATTACTGTCAAGAGAGATGATAAAGGGGAGTAAACAGAAATTCACATGGCCAAACCACACATCCACACCTGCAGTCCCAAGCTGGATTGTCACCTAAATGTAATTTGCTTCCAAGTAGCTAATAGCTCAACAGCTTTCTGGGTGCCAAAGTTATGAAACTGAACTTGAGGGAAAATGAAAGACGAAGAGGTATCAGAGCAGCATCCGTTCTCCCAGCAGGCCCTTCTGAAAGAATGCCAGCCATAAAAGTACCCCTATTTTACCTCTCGGTTTCAAGGAGGTTTTCACAGCCTAAGAGAACAAAATGAGACAGTGTGCAGTTTTGTGTAGCAGAACAGCTTAGATGTTTAGGGCTGTAACAGACAGGTTGCCAAGTTGCAACTACGGTTGCACACTGCTTCTTTCAAGAAGTTATGTTTCCACATAAAAAGTAAATGTTTTCTTATATTCCACTGTAGTGATTTTGATCAGTAATTCTGAAAACAGTTGCAAGGGGCAGCACATAAATGTCTGCTAAAACAGAGCTAACATAATAGTCCAAACAAGCGTACACCTGAGCAAAGATAGCTCATTGTTTAAACAAGGTTATGTTTTATGTTTTGACAGAACTACCACAAAATTACTTTCCTTTCTGTAACGAGAACATGACTGAAAACTGCAAGGAAGCTGGTCTGGGTGTTTAGCTTTTTCTCGGTTTATCTGTGCAGGTTTATAAACATCAATAAAAACGGGAATAGAAACAGACAGTTGTGGTAAATCTCCGTCAACAAAAACACCCCCCACACTGACAGTTTTCTACATTTTAATAAAAAAGAAAGAGGGTGTATTTAGACCACCCTTCCCGTTTCATGATCCAAACAAAAGCAGCAGAACAACAGCTGCCTGAGGAACTTCCCTCCGGTGAAGTAAATGGAGGAGAATGTTGTTTACTTCTGTTTACACACCCATCATAAAACCAAAGATGCACCCGGCAAGCCAAATGCTATGACTCCACAGCCTCAGTTTCGTCACTGCTCTCATTTGTTCCAAGTCCTCCATGCGGACGCCTAAGGCAAAATTCACTCTTCCCCCCCTTACGTTCTCACATTATCCATTGTGTTAAGCAACAACCAGGGTTTTTCAGCCCATGGTCGAAAAAGAGGTAATTATTTCCTGCACTCGGCGTAGGTTTCAGCTCATTGCACAGACTCACGATGGCTGGTAAAGCTCAAGGGAGGTGTGAAACACACGAGGCTGGGGGCAGAGGAGAGAGAAGTGCGGCGGCTGTTGGAAGAGGCAGCCCTACTGTCATCTTAAAAGAACTGTCAGACGACAGTAGGTTGTTATGGATCTGGAAAGAGAAATTATCAAATAAAAAGGTAAGGTCTTGGCACTGATCGTCTGCAAAACACGTGCTGTGGTTTGCTTTTGGTCTGCCATTATTCTAGCATCTCCTCACCTATACCAAGGACACTGTACTTGCCAGCACATTACTTCGGCCAGAAAGGTACCTGTGGGACACAAGCTTAGCAAATCAAGAACTTTAACCTCTACCACCACTTTCCCATGAACAGCGCTCCCTTCACAACCCTACACAGCTAGGAATTGTTTGCTCTGCCAGCTCGAACCAGAGCTGAGTCATTTCTGTGGAAAGCTATTCCCTACCAACCATCTGCATGAATTTCCTCTGCCATCAGCATGGCTTGATTTTAATTGAAGTCATACAATATTATCGTGCTAATACTGTAATGCAGCTGTAGAAAATAAACCACCACAACAACAAAACAGACTGAACACAAAACTTGTATTAATTGTCCAACGTGTTTGCTTTAGTGAACCTTAGACACAATCTAATATTCAAAAGATTACCAAGACGTGACAAAATGTTGTTGCCATTACGTTGCCCTCTTACATCCTTGGAAAGACACCAAAGCCGGCAGTCCACCTTGCACAGACCCACCTGAGTCACCCTCAGAGAACCACTGGCTCCAGGCAACCCCTTGTGGACACAGGAGTCTGGCTGATAGACTTCCACATGTAAGCACCTACTTATGTGCCAATCAAGCTCAATCCTACCTCCAAGGACCAAGCAGCTGCTCTAATATTTACGCTCAGAAGGGATGGACTTAAAGAGAACAAAGCTGTAAGCAGCCCGGCTCTCCTCAGCATGCTTACCCCTTGTGCCAGATTAGGTGAGCAGTCACATGAAGTGATTTCAGTTAATTCGGAGCTGCTAAACCCTAGTTCACCTGGGAATTCAGATGACAGGACACACAGAGGGCTCAGTGGGTGCTGCAACCATCCCCATGCACTTCACTGAAGCTGACTTCACGCTTGGCCTCCAAGGGAGTCTCTTCACAGAAAAAAAAAAAAAAAAATACAAACACAACAAAAAATGGGAAAGGCCTAGCAATTACACAGCAGTGGGAAGATGTCATTGAAATCATTAAGCCTTAACTCTCATCTGCCACATTAACACCTTCTAACTTACAGCACAGCCAGAGCTAGTGCCTGTTTATGAAATCAGCAATTAGCACGTGATACAAAGTGAGTTATCTGTGGCTCTTACTCAGCCACCCACTCCCAGCTCAGCCATCACCTCACCGAAGTCAGTCAGAAAGTCAAGAGCAAAACTGTACAAACTAAGGAGGATAGGCACTTGCATCCCACAGCAGTTTTGCAGTTTGCTTACACAGCCATCTGTGCTCCAAGCTGGACCAACTGCCTACACCGCTGCAACCCATCATGAGAATTCACATGGTCTTGTAGAAGTCACTCTAATCTGTACAGTTATCACCTAGTCAACTTAGCCAACTTCTTTCTATTTCATACCAACTCAACCACCAGCTTTGGCTTTTGCTTTTGCTTAGGATGTACAGATGCTCTCTGCATACGAGATATCTTGACCTGGCTGTAATACCTTCAATCCAACTGAAAATATCACCAGTTCACCGTACCGAAGAGAGCAGGTCTGAGCCTCTACCTGCATCAGCACCAGGACAACTACTGCCAATGCACTCCCGATAACTCCTCTGTGAATTCTGAACTGGTTTAACCAGGACAGGCAACAATCAGTCCTCAGTTCCACAAGCAATCGTGCCCGGGCCAAGAAGACCCTTCTTACCCCTCAGTGTAGGGTGGATTTTTCTGGTGACCTCTATCACAGTGAATCCAGAGATTAGTGACTATCTCAAGACTGTTGGCCATTAACGTTTTGAACATTGGCTGTTGCTTGGTCCGCACACGAAACATCCTCATGGAAAAGCATCTCCATCATTAAATTCTCTCCCTATGGCCTTCCAATAGCTTTTAATACCTTGAAACGTTAGAGAAAACTAACCCTGGTGCTTCAAGAAACAGACATCCTAGTAACTAAAGCTGACACTAATGCATCTGCCCTAGCAAGTTTTCAGTGGCAAATTCCAACTAATGCTGGGAATACAAAGAAAACTGTGGCAAGCAGTACATGCCCTAATACCAAACACAGATGTAAACACTGCAGGCTGGACTTGCCCAGATTCAGAGCCAGCTAGCCACCAGACATAGTCCAAAAGCACAAGAAGGGAAGAGAAAGAGGAGAAAAGGTTGAAGCAAGTGGTATCAGAACTTCTTTTAGTTTCAAATTGAGGGGTGTTTCCATCATTGGCCTATCCTTCCCAAGTTTCAGTATGACAGACAGCACTTTTATTTCCCATGGTAAAGACTGGGGAAGCTGGTAGCAACTCGCTGGGAAGCTGGAGATGCAGTCACCCTAGCTGCAGTACCCAGCATCTCTGCAAGACAGCAGCTCCCGAGCGTGGAGCTATCGGTTCCAGTAGCCATCTCCTTCACGGTGCTGGGCTGGCTCCCAGCCCTGCCCGTGTCCCATCTTCGGCACCTGTGCAGTGCAGAGACCTCGACTGTACACTGCTCCCAAAACAGGCATGGGTAGCACAGAAGTGGAGATGGGGAGTGCCAGGTGCACCCAATAGCCAGGCTCTGATTGAAGCTACCTCCTCTCCCAGCAGGCATTCAGACAGAAACAACAGCAATATCCTTCTCCAGCCCTGGAAGGAGGACTGATAGACTCCACCACTGCAGGAGAGACCAAGAGGAAGAGATAAAGGTTAAAGTGAATGCTTTCAAGATAAATGTCACTGAAGTCTACTGGGAAATGCCAGTGCTCCTCTCAAAATCCTGCAAGCTTTCAAAACAGAATTACCCACTCAAGTGAGTAGATTACTGCTTCAAGAGGCCTCTTTGAAATTATTTGAATTTCTAACAAAACTGTTAAAAGAAAGCCCATGCCCTACTAATGCTGTTGTAATTTAGACACCTTGAAGATTAGCTGGAGTATTTTACTCTGAGCCGAATGCATGGTTTACCCCCATTTTTTTCCCCCCTCACATGCGCTGCAGGAAGAAAAGCAGAGAAGGATGGACGTCTGCCAGTCATCACGGTACTTTAATATCAAAGGATGTCTCAATATGCAAGGCTGGAAGCGAGGCTGAAGAAAACCTAAAAAATGTCTCCAAGGACTAGAAATCGTTTTGTCACTACTTGTTAGATCACTGGGAGAAAGATATGGGATGAGTACAGACAAAGTAAAGCAATCAGTTCAAAAACCGTATCTTCTCGTATGAAACCTAACAAACATCAAGCCTAACCTTTATTCATGCAAGCGTTACACTTGAGCAAATGACTAATCACATGAACACAGAATGCCGTCAGGGAACCGATAACCATTTGGAGAGCAAATAACTCTTAAAAAAAAAAAAAAAAGGGTGTGTACTTGCTTCTACGAAAGGATAGTATGTATTTTATTCAGTAATACCATAGACATGATTCCATTTGCAAAGATTTGCAGAACATGAATTGCATTTGCTACAAAAGCACGTAATTGTATAGTTTCAAAAATCCTAAAACGAACATGAAAGTCCTTTCGAACCCGATTTGCATTGATAGAGACAGTGCAATTTGCATGCAATTGATTTTTGCAGTTAGAAGAACTCAATGGAATTATGAGGCAAAATGGTTTTCCTTTAGAAAATTAATAGGTATTCAATTTTGTAGCCACTGCAACAGAACAGAAACTTAATTTTCCAGGTGGTCTCACCGATATCAATGGGACTCCCTCAAGCTAAGTAATAAGAAGGTGCCAGTACCAAACATCACTAGAGTGCCAAGATGGAATTGGATGTTATGTGCAGCAGGGAACATTTTGACAGCAAATATTAATCCATGCTTAAATACTATAGCAATTCATGCGCTAAAAATACATTTTTGAATTAAATACTGCACTGACAAATTTTCTGGCCCTCTTTAACTACACCACCTCCAGGATATAATCTTGGGGTTTTTTTTCTGGAAATCTTAATTGTTGGCCAGTCACAGCTTTCAATAACGTTAGTCACTGCTGTGCTGACTGATTTTCTTTTTCATACACTTGTCCTACATTAGCAATTTTTATTTGAAAGCAAATCGAAGTCTTAGAAACTTGTGAAACCCAGGTGAAAAGTGTGCAAAAGCACATAGCCATTCTAAACCCAGGTAACTAGAGGCACGTTCAGAGCCCGGGCAGCGTGGCAAACACAAGCCCTCGGCTGACACAGCAGGAACTCCAGCCCTGGGAAGCCACGCTCCCGTGAGACCTACAGCATCCACCTCCACCTGCTCCCTCATAGCCTTTTTTCCCTGGAGGACACTCATGCCCTGCACAAACCTTACCCCTGGCAGCTGCCCCGACAACTCACCAGCTGTGCCAATTGTGCGGTCCAAGGGCTCACCTTCACCAGAGGGGGAAAAGCATGGTCTTAAGGCGGCCAATATACCCTAAGATGCTGGTTTACAGACAGCTGTGCCGTGTTTTTTCAGTTTAATTTAGCTGGCTGTAATGAACCCCATATTAAAGGGGAAAAGCACAGATAAGGAGAGCCAGCTTCTGCTTTTCTCTCATCTTCTCACAGCAGCAACACCGGAAAGACCAGAGTGACAAGGAAAAAGGGATGAAGCAGCAAGAGGGTAAGATCTTGGTAAGATCCATCAACTGGACGGAAGAAAGAATTTTAGAGTCAGAATCAACCATATGTGGAGACCAGAGCAAGAAGTTCATAGGATAAAGGGATAAAATGGCTGGACCTGATGGTGTAAAAGTACCCAGACTCAGCAAGGCAGAAAGAGAAGGAATTTGCCACTCAGAGCCCTCAGATCTGAAGTAAATCCTGTGTATTTTCCTCTTCTGCTGATCAGAGGGCATCCACAAAATGTCTTGCCCCCTCACGCTTGTTTATGTCTGCAGGGGAAGGTAACCAACTAGTCCCTTGGGAACGTGGTAATCCACAAGGCTGGAGTCAGTGGGGTAAGTGCACAATCCCGTGGAGCTGCTGGTATAATTTTACATGATGACAGCTCAGATTTTATAGTCTGGTTAAGAAAAGTAACCCAGAAAATTAGCTAGAAAACTCATAATTCTCTGTGTATCACATTTCAGTTTCCCTGTGCACTGCGATACTGTTAAACCAGTGTGTCCATCTTCCCCCACCAACCCACCCATGACTTTTGCCTCATCCCATACAGAAAACTGATGCACTTTGGTCAAGAAGTTAATCTATCACACACAGAATCCCTGCTTGGTCTGATGGAAGAGACGGGAAAGGAAGATACAGCTACAGAACGTGAATCTGCCTTGTGGGCATCATCCCAAGCCCTGCTGAAAAGTTAGACGGAGAAATGCCATCACATCTGGTCAGCATTTCTGCTCTCAACCTTCCTGATTCCCATGTGGGAGTCTAGAACCCTTCGATCGCAGTTTGAACTCTGAGCATGCAGATGTTAGCACACCACCAAAACAAGTATAAACAGATGCCCTCTTGGGGCAGGGGAAAACCAGCCTATGTTTCTAAGTCATGACGCCAAAAGCTAACTGATGCTTTGAGGGAAAATTGTGCAGGGATTGAAGCTAAATTTGTCAAAACGTAAAAGGGAACAACATCTTTCCACTGTAAAGGGGTGCTGTAACGACAGTTCCATAATTACGTGGTCAGAGCTGCGTAGAGAAGCCCAGAGGAAATTAAAAATTCTATTTCATTATGGCATGTAGATGGGGGGCAGAAACAATACATGGACCACATAATGAACTGAGAAGACTTAAAAAACAATAAATATCGGAACCACTGTCCCTTCCCTAGATGAAGCAGAGTCTTGATGGGACTGCATAATTAGACTGTCATACTGACATCATGATGCAAAGCCAAGGTTTGCAGAGACAACCTTAATTTTGCAATTATTAAATCTGCTGCTTTCATCTCTGCATACTTCTGCCTTGTCATATTAATGAAAGAAAACAGGTTATGTTACTATAATCATCTACTGCTTTTCCAGGGTAAAGATAGAGTAATACCTTTATTACGGCTTTAAAAGAGCAGTAATACCAGACACATGCAAATGACTCTAGAACAACAAAGGGAGATGATGCAGGGGAGAAGAGCAAGCCCAGGGGCGAGGCACCCGGAGGACCAACGAGCCTGGGCAGCACGAGCCACAGCACGCAGCTGCAGGGTCCAAAAGCAGCGCAGCCAAGGCCTTGCCTGCACCCAGCACGCTTAATCCGCAACCCAGATAATCTCCCATGAATAATCGAGAGTTGCCTGTGCCCAGCAGAACTCAATTAACGACTTGCTGCAGCAGGCCGCGTCCTCCATAAACTGCTTAGCGATCGAGTCACTGTAAGCGCGCGGCCTCTTACAAACGTCTTGAGCCTAGTAATGGGATACTCGCCTCCTCAGCCCTTGCTGTACCACATTGCTTCACTTCAGACTCTTCAGTTTTGAAGTCTTGGGAGAATCCAATATCATCAACTAATCTTTTCCTTGCACGCGAGCCGGATTGCCAGCTCTGTATCACAACAGGAACAGTTTCTCCTTTCATCTCCTCAACCAAAACTGCTGAAAGCTTTGGACTTATCAGTGAGAATACAATTTATGAAATTTCCAGCTCGGGATTATCTGATGGGCAGCAGTCGATGTAAAACTGAGCTAGCTACCACATCTACTCCTCCAGCCTTAATGATTGTCTGAAATCTGACTAGATGCCACGATCCTGTCAAGGCAAAGATCAGGTGTGCTGACCAGGCACTTAGGGCAAATGCCAAAGCTAACGTTGTACCTCTTGTGAGGAGAAAAGAACAGGGCAAGGGAAGGATTTGACAAAAAGGTTGAGGATGTTTCTGACCACTGAAGTCCTATGGAAGAAGGGAGGGAGAGAATAAAGAAGCAGCCCAGGTTAGTTCTCAGAAAGGCAGCTTCAGCTTCTGAGGAATCATAGACTGGTTTGGGTTGGAAGGGACCTTAAAGACCACCCAGTTCCAACCCCCCTGCCATGGGCAGGGACACGCCCCACTAGACCAGGTTGCTCAAAGCCTCAGCCAGCCTGGCCTTGAACACTTCCAGGGATGGGGCATCCACAGCTTCTCTGGGCCACCTGTTCCAGTGCCTCACCACCCTCTCCGGGAAGAACTTCTTCCTGATATCCAATTTAAACCTCCCCACTTTCAATTTAAACCCATTACCCCTTGTCCTGTCACTACAGGCCCTTGTAAGAAGTCCCCCCCCAGCTTCCTTGTAGCCCCTTCAGGTACTGGAAGGCTGCCATAAGGTCTCCCCGGAGCCTTCTCTTCTCCAGGCTGAACAAGCCCAACTCTCTCAGCCTTTCTTCATGGGAGGAAGCCGGCCAGCACAGAAGAACACGTGAAGTACCTGGGACACATTGTCTTACAGCTGAAGACGACTGACAACCTGTCCAGATAGCAAGCTGTACCACTCCCAGTGTTGGCTGGCATAACCCTCAGCAGCCCCTGCACAAGGAACACCACCATCCCCATGCAAAACAGCCACATCAGAAACACACCTCTGCTTTCACTTGTACTGGAGCGAAAAACTTTGGAAATGCTGTTTCTCCTCGCCTCAAAAACAACAAGCCACCAGCATCATGTGTGTGACACCACCTGCAAAGCCCCTGTGGCACACGTTATGTCACCAGACAGAAGTCAAGACAAAAAAGCTCTAGAAATTCTCTAATTCCTGCAAATCTTTATTCCCCACTGGCCCCCTTCACTCACTTAGAGTAAATAGCCAAAAAAAAAAAATAAATTCTGAGCATTCTCGATCGTTCTCTGGAGTAAGCAATACTCCTGCAAAAGCAGTCTGGCAAAGACCTTGTGAGCTAAAGCGATTCACAATTAATCGCTAGTATTTCTAAGGAAAAGTTTCCATTAAATAATACGCAGGAATCAGACATCTTGAAAACCGATGTAAGGTTCTTGGAACCACCTCGGGCTAGCAACAACCAGGCAAAACTGCCGCCACAAAGTACAAAACCAGTTGCAGCTACCCCTCCCGCTTCTTCCCAAGCACGGAGAGTGAGAAGCTGAAGCCCGACTTGGGAGGGGACACAAGCCAAGAGTAAGGGCTCTGCGCCGCAGTTTGTCAGCCCAGCGGTTTTCCTGCCTTCGCAAAAAGTGTAAGAAAACCCCAGCCGACCCTCAGTTTTAGCCCCAACTATCATTTCGCAGCAACACTACCCTCCAAACACGGAGAGCAAGGCGAGTTTCCGCCAGAAAACACCGAAATTGCTCTGAACCAAAAAACAACCCGGTACCCCAAGGCAGCGTAAAACGGTTGATGACGAGCGAGCGTGGCCTCTGGAGCAGCCCAACTACTGTAAACCGACCGACAAACCGGACCGAACAGCCGGACTCCATTTTTAACTGCGATGAAATAAACTCGGGGTTTTTCAACTCGGCACCGGGTCGGCCGAGAGGCGCTGCAGCCCGGCCCGCCGCCGGGGACGCGCT
>NW_010234994.1:0-1682 GCF_000690775.1 Eurypyga helias
TCCTGACTAAAACCAGCACAGTTGTCCCACAAACACAATATTCCTCTTTCCAAAGACATCAAGATTTAGGCTGGTACTCAAAATTCACAGCTGTGTACTTCAGCTTGTTGCATGTAGGAGAAATAATCAGATTAAGCAGCTGTAATCTTATACCTTTGAAGAGGATTGTCATATAAATTAGCTTCCTGAGCAAGTTGGAGGAGCCATCCCTTCAGGTTCCATCTTGCGCGTTAGAAGTCTGCTGAATATATGGCACGTTGTCTGGCAAGAAGGCAGTGCACCAATAGCCCCATCTCCTCTGAGAGCAACTCGCAGAGTGCTTCTGCCATGCTGCTGCTCACCCAGACTATTGGGTGAGAAAACACTAGAAGACTTATCTTAAGCTCTTATAAACCCATCAGATTATTCGAAGTAGTGGGTATAATATGGAAACCATTACCAGTGTCCTTTCCCTAACAGAACTTTCCTTTGCTTGCTTTTCAGCTTCTAATGCTTCTTTCCTGCCCTGTGGTTAATCCCTCCTTTAGTCTTGCACAACCATTCTTCCATAGCCTCCCTGTTTTCCTCCCTTCTTCTTGGGGATCCCCTGTGGTAATCTTACACTGCTATGCTTTTATTTGGGTTACATTTTTCCAGTGTTACCAAACATAAAAGACCTTGCTTCGCCCACTCTTGTTTGATAGCATGGAGTGAAAAGATGCTTCCGGGCACCTTGTTAGTCCCTGCAGCAACTCCCCCACCTCCAACATCCCCCAAATTTGCAGTCCTTCATCACCATAAACAAGAGGAACTAGAGGCGTGCATATGCATGAGGGGCTATGACCTCCTGGGCATTGTGGAGATGGGTTCGGATGGCTCCTATAACTGGAGTGTCAGAATGGAAGGCTACAGGCTCTTCAGGAAGGAGAGGCAGGGGAGACATGGAGGGGGGCTTGCTCTCTATGTCAGGGATCAGCTGGAGTGTGTGGAACTCCATCTGGGGATGGATGAGGAGCTGACCAAGAGCTTATGTGTCAAACTTAAAGGGAGGGCAGGGAGAGGGGACACAGTAGTAGGGGTTTGCTACAGGCCACCTGGCCAGGACGAGCGAGTGGATGAGGCCCTCTACAGACAGATAGCAACAGCCTCACGTTCACATACCCTGGTCCTCATGGGGGACTTCAACCACCCCAATATCTGTTGGAGGGACAACAGGGCAGGGAACAAGCAAGCCAGGAGGTTCCAGGAATGCATTAATGACAACTTCCTTCCCCAAGTGACAGAGGAGCCAATGAGGAGCGGTTCCATACTGGACCTTGTTCTCACCAACAGGGAGGGGCTGGTGGGGAATGTGAAACTCAAGGGCAGCCTTGGCTGCAGCGACCATGAAGTGGTGGAGTTTGAGATCCTTCAGGAAGTGAGGAGGGTGTGCAGCAAGCTCGCTACCCTGGACTTCAGGAGAGCAGACTTTGGCCTCTTCAGGGAACTAATTGGCAGAGTCCCATGGGATGAAACTCTGGAGGGAAGAGAGGTCCAGAAAGCTGGCAAGTATTCAAGGACCTTCTCCAGGCTCAGGAGCGATGCATCCCAATGAAGAGGAAGTTGGGTAAAAACTGTAGAAGGCCTGTGTGGATGAACAAGCAGCTCTTGGGCAAGCTGAGGTGCAAAAAGGAAGGCTACAGTGGGTGGAAGCAGGGGCCGGG
>NW_010234995.1:0-3946 GCF_000690775.1 Eurypyga helias
CCATTCTGTGATTCTATGATAACCCTGGTGCATCAGCGGTCAGTACCTCAGTGCGCACTTTGCAATGACTTAGTCTGCCTAAAGTGCCATCCTTTACGCCGAGTTCACGCTCCTGCTCTGTTTTTATTTGCAGGAAGGCTGTCAGTAGCGTCTGAAAAGAGATAAAGTGTTGTAAGAAGTTTTTCTCTATTTATCTTGAGAGAAGGATGCTCTTGGCTTCAGTTTAGGCAAATACTGCAGCTGTTAGGTCTTGGCATTTCTTTGTGCCTGAAAGATTAAATTAGTATTTCATTCTTAAAGCCACCAGTAATCCTTTTCAGCAGTGGGTTTTAATACTTGTTTTTCTGTTTTTCTTTGAGAATTTGTGAAAATTGTGAATTTACAAGGGAAATTGAAGTCAAGCAAGAAATTGGCCTCCGAGCTGAGCTTTGATTTCTGCATTGAGTCAGTGGGTAAGTGATTGGCTTCGCTGTTGTCTCCCAGGGACTAAGAACGTAGCGTTGAAAGGTTATTCATAATCTAGATGGGTCTAGTGCACCCCGTGGGGCCTGACACTGAAAACTGCCTGTGTCGGGGTGTTGTGAGCTTTGTCTCCACTGACAGTGCTGAAGAGGGTAAGGGAGCGCCAGGCTGCGCCTGTTTCCATCTCCTGTCGTTTCTGGTTTGTGAGCGAGACGTATCGTGATTTAGGTGGTTAAAAAAAAAGAGGCTGACAAGTTTCTGGTCATTTCCAAATCACTGTGAAAAAACTTTAGGGAGGGTAAAAAGGTTTTAGTAATACATACATTTGTGTTAGTCTTCTAAAAGGTAAGATTAAAGTGATAGCACATCCATTTTTTTAGCAGTCGGGGTGATAGTGTTTGGATGTAATCCTTACAGAAGGTTCAGCCTGACCATGAGGAAACCCTTCTTCCCTGTGAGGTGACAGAGCACTGACCAGGCTGCCCAGAGAGGGGCTCGGGTCTCCTTCCCTGGAGACTTTCCAAAGCCCCTGGACTTGTTCCTGTGTGATCTGCTCTAGGGGATCCTGCTCTGGCAAGAACTAGATGATCTCTAGAGGTCCCTCCTGACTCTGACCACTCTGTGAATCTGTGAGGACAGGCTGCTGTCTTTACACTGCTAGAGGACAGCAGCCTGGCTTCTAAAACTTGAACTGTAATTGTCAAGCAAGTATTTCTGCTGCAGTCAGCTCTCAGAAGTATCTAATTAACGTAGTTTGATAATTCGGTGTGTCAGAAACTGAACATCTTTCTGGAATCGGAATCAGTAAAGACACAACTCGTTTTTGTTGGCGGTTCTGTACAACTTGCACTGCTGGGTTCTCCAGACATCTCCCCCTTAGGAGAAGATTTCCAACGTAGGTATTTTGTACTTCAACAGCAGTTGGCAAAGCCATGCTCATTCCCTGTGCAGCATCTCTGTTTTGATCTCTTGGACCCATCCCGAAGGGAGATATTTTTAATCAAGCCTGTGATTCTTCCCTAAATTATGACCTGTTCTAATGAACTGCCGTGCTTGTGCGTACGACGTCTCCTGCTGATGCGTGCGTAACGTGACTCGACCACTGCCTTTTCCTTG
The DNA here is from genome assembly GCF_000690775.1 of Eurypyga helias. Taxonomy (NCBI): domain Eukaryota; kingdom Metazoa; phylum Chordata; class Aves; order Eurypygiformes; family Eurypygidae; genus Eurypyga; species Eurypyga helias. The sequence continues at coordinate 1,579 of NW_010234995.1, forward strand.
AACTCCGAAGGGATTCGTAGACAGAAGCGTTTTTCCCCAAGTCCTGCACCTCCCAGCTGACGCTGAGTAATGTCAGCAGTTCTTTGCTCTCCAAGTGGTCTCTTGGGAATTCAGGCTATTAACCAACGCTTCCCTTTCCGATTGCAGGGTGGAACAGGGGCCAGCAGGTGAAGGTTAGTCTGAGGCTGTTGGGACAAACACAGCTCTTAGGGTCCTGCCGAATGCCTTTGTCCTGTGTGTTTAGGACGTGGCTAATACTGAGCAGATACAAAATGTGACTCCAAGGAATAGTGAAGGAAAACAAGTAGGATTTAGGAAAATAAAATACGGTGCAAAATGTGTTTCTCTAACACTGCTTAAAGAACGCCAGGTCCTCCATCCATTATTTCCAGCAGTGTGGTAAGTAAATTATTCCGAGCTGGTAGTTTTCCATCTTCTCTCTTTGGTCCCGAATGGAAGACTCCTCCCACTTTTCATACGTCTGTTTTGAAGTAAATAGAACAACTCAAAGGATCTGCAATTTCCAGCAACCCACAGTGTTTTGGTTGGCAGCATGGTTATACGCTTCCTTGTGTGTTCTCCAGAATCGGTAGGAAAACTGTGATCCACAGAAGCGAAAGGGAGAAAAGGGAAAACCAGAGATGTCTCTCTTGTCTTGGCAAGCAGGGAATGTCCGAGCCGTATGTTTTGAATTGCTCTTTACAAAGTAATACGCGTCTCGGATCCAAATACTGATCTCAATCCAGGTTTTCTACGGTGATTTTGGAATTTGGAGTCCAAGTCTCACCATGTGCTTCCTCCACACGCTTCCCATTCTCACTGCTGGTGAGAAACCCAGATTGCATTGGTTCTGAGAAGCCGTGCCGGGCTCTGATTTTGTGTTTCTCCATTGCAGTGTGCCTTCAGGACAGCGTGCTGGCCTTCTGGAAGCATGGCATGCAGGGCAAAAGCTTTAAGTCAGACGAAGTACGTAACCTCCCACTCTCTCCAGGTTTACTTTCTTCCTGTTCCTTATTTACCACGTGATCCTTTGGCCTCTCTGGCTCCTTCCCTGGCGATAACGCTTCTGCACCGTGTCGTCACTGCTTCGGCTTGCTGGTTGGTCTCTCTGGGAACAACCTGCCTGTGTTGCTGGTGGTGAAGCTCACGCCCGGCTTTAGCCAGCTCCGTTTCCAAGACCCCTGAAGTGGTTCTGCACAGAGCCAGCACAGATCTGGTGTAAGCAGCAGTTGGGCTTCTTGGATTGTGGATGAAAAGCCCAGGTTGGCACCATCCCTTTAAAACAAACAAAAAGACTGTATCTTTTTTTTTCCTTTTTTAAAGTGTCCCTTAAAAAGTGTCCTTTTTAAAAAAAACCCACACTCTCCTTTTTTATGGCACCCCCTGTGAAAATGCAGGGAAAGCTAGTCAGTCTCTGCTGACAAAGGTTTGATCAACATGCTCCATCTGTGCCACCAAGTCATCTAGACTGGTAACAGGCTACAATACAAAAATAATTTAAAATAAGTTGTATTTTATGAAATTTAAGATTTTTTTTGGCTTAGCATCTATTTCTCTGATTCAGTTCTGTAATTTGCACTAAATTGTATTTGAATTTTTTGAAAAGACTGATCGTTTTTCATTTTTTCCTTCCAATTCAGACTGATAAATTTTATTTTGTCACTGAAACGGACCTAATCGTCTCCATTTCTCTCCAGGTTACCCAAGAGATATCAGATGAAACCAGGGTTTTCCGCTTACTGGGATCGGACAGGTAAATCACCTTGAAGAAACACAAACCTTTTATTTTATTTAAACCAGCTTTCTGGCTTCCAGCCCGCCGCAGATCTCTCTGTGGGCAGTCCTGGGGGAGGCAGTAACGTTGCTTTCTGCCTGTGACAGCCAAAACTTTAATTAGGGATTGCATCTGCGTCCTAAATTATTACTGAGAGCCCCTGTGACCTCTCCCACTTTCCACTGCAGGGATAGGGGCGTGAACAGAAACATGAGCGTGTGGAGATCCAGTGTGAGGAGATAAGTGACAGGGAGAGACAAGAGCCTTTGGCTTGCAGAAAGCAGGGTGCCCAGGGCACTTCTGGAAAAGCCTGCTTCTGCCTTGGATTTTCATGGTGAACTAGTGAATTATCTTGGCAGGTAGTTACTTAAAAATAATCTTCGCTGCTCTGGACCTTGAGGTCTGGAAATAGCAGAGGAAAGTAGATCGCAGACAGGTTGTAATGCACAATGAACATGCACCCATTACCCCTGACTAACCCAGTCAGTCTCACCTCTGTGCCTGGCATGGTCAGGGAGCACATTCTCCTGGAAACTGTGCTAAGGCACATGGAAAACAAGAACGTGATGGGTGACAGCCAACGTGGCTTCACCA